>NC_059105.1:72763708-73068708 GCF_020740685.1 Jaculus jaculus
TGTTTTCTTATGAAATGTCTCCAATAGTCCTGTTTGCTCACACTTTTTGGGCTGGATCACACCTTGGCCTTCACAGCTTTCTCCCCTCCTCATGCTTCACAGTGAGACCCGCAGCAGCAACTGCTGGTGGCACTGCTTGTGAAAAGAAAAGGCTAAACTCTTTCTAAAGGAACCTCTTTGTTTTTTGTATCATTCGATAACTAAAGCAAGGAGTTTGCTTTTGATGTCCATATGACAAGCTCTGCAGTGCAGAGGGTCAGACCCTCAGTGCACATTCAAACCCCCTTTGAAACCGTCACCGTTAGCTTCTGTGTGCATTCTATTGTTTTCTCACATTCTTAAGCTACTGGTGAGTACGCTACACGCTGCCAGTCAATCAAGCTGTGAGGTTTTTGAAAAAGTCATGCCTCAGTAAGACACCACAGAGTGCTCCATGTGCAATCTATTGTGAACCATTTCCAATGATGGGATACACAGAGGAGGAAAAAGAGATTTCGTTACCTTTGTGTGGCTGGGACAAAACACCTGACCCAAAGAAGCTGAGGGGAGGAAAGAATTTATTTCTGTTTAAAGTCCCAAGGAGAACCTTCATCATGGCAGAGAGAGGAGGGCGGTGGCCACTTCTTGTAACAGCAGCTGCAAGAAAGCAGCGAGATTAGCTGACCTAACACTGGCAAGTTGGGGGCCTAATAAACCTCAAGGTCTGACCGCAGTGACTCACTTCCTCCAGGAAGGCTCCACCTCCCAAAAGGCCACCCTGGAGAATAAGCCTCCAGAACACATGAGGGGAATTCTACATTCAAGCTATCAGAAATTTCAACTTAGGACCATGCCTTTAATCACAGCATTAGGAAGGCAGCCTAGAACTAGAGTGAGTTCCAGGCCAGTTTAGGCTAGAATGAGAACCTATCTCAGAAAAAATAGATAAAGGTTAATTTGTTTTAATGATAATTTTTTAAAATAATGTGACCTAAAGGCATCTTTATTTATATTTCTCATTCTTTAATACAGTAATGGAATTTACAATATACACCTTAGCTATTGTGGTGGCTTATGCCTTTAATCCCAGCATTCAAGAAGCTGAGTTAGAAGGATTGCAGTGAATTTGAGATCAACCTGGGCTACAGAGTAAGTTCCAGGGCAGCCTAGACTAGAGTGGGACCCTGCCTCAGAAAAACAAATAAGAATTATATGAAGAATTATATGATTCTTTCATAAAATACTATGAGAACATTTAACCTATTTATCACAGTTCAGGTTTATATGTAACCTCTTTCTAAGAGGAGAAACAGTTCTATATTTTTAGTATTGATGATAAATAGTGATTTCTGTCTCTCCACTATACTTAAGTAAATATCTCAAACCCCATCACCTGCTCATGGTCAACATTTTGGAAATGTGATTTGCAGGTCATACAAAATTTTATAAACCAATGTCAACACAACGGCATGAAAGTACGTAGCACAATGCTTTAACCTTATCTCCATTCATACTATCAGACAAATGATAAATTGTGATTGTTAAAAAATGTCTTGGTGTTTTACCCTTTTCATGTTTACCTACCACAACCTGTCATGCCTTATATCTATGCCCACATACTTTGGAATCTTTCTTTGTCTTTTCTCACATTTGCTTAAAGCCCAACTAAGATCTCAGAGGCCCTTAGCATCTAAAATTATGATGGTTCCACACAATGTGAGAACAATAGTACTATAAAATGCAAAAACACTCAACTAAAGCCCCAAAACATTTTTTTAATAATCCTACTGTGACTTTTCAATGAGCTGTATTTATTTAAATTTTACTTCTTCCTGTACTTCTGACCTAGTATTTTATTTCAGAGGATGCTAGAATAGTTAGAGGATCAGACAGAGCATAAAGGAAAAGATAAGAAAAGGCAGTGGAGGGGGAAGAGAGAAGGTGGACTTCAGTTTATTTATATAGGAATTATGATGGTAATATATGCTGCCACAAGATGTTTTAAATCTGTTTCTTTATTAGAAACATAAATGAATCAGTTTTGTTGTTGCTGCTTTTGTTTTCTTTGCTATCTGATTGATGGAGTTATGGCTACCATCCTAGCTGCATGACCATGCCTGTCATTCTTCTGATCCTTTACCCCCTGCAATAGTATTTTCAACATATGATTCATAGGCCAGCAGTATCAGTGTCACCTGGGAACTTGATGGAAATCCTTAGGACTCTGGGCAGACTAGAAGCACTAGAGAGTGTCATGCACAGTAATCTGGTCTCAAACAGCTATCTAGGAAAGTGTGATGGATGCTAAGGTGTGGAGACTACTGCTCTATACATCCACTTACATATTTTTTCTAAAGCCTGTTTCAACATATGTGTGATGTATTGCTGAAAACATTAGAACATTTCTTATTCTGTCTTTAAATTTCACTCTAGACCCACCCTAGCATAAGAGGTATCTTGTGGCCTGATGTTCTCCTATAGCCTCATCTCCTGTACAGAATGGCAGTCACACTAAAATTCATTTACTTCACCTAGTTACCTCTGAATGTCAGTCCCATGTGTACTCATCACTTTTCTTATTGCTATGACAAAATACCAAACAAAGGCAACTTAAGGAGGCAAGGTTTATTCTGATGGAATGCAGTCTATCACTGAAGGGAAGTCATGGTGGCGGGAGCGTTAGGTAACTTGTCATGTTGCATCCATGGTGAGGCTGCAGAAAGAGATGGACCCTGCTACTCAGTTCATTTTCTACTTTGCATACAGTCTAGAAATTTAGCCATGGAATGGGAGTCTTCGACCTCAGATAAGATAACCTAGAAGCTTCCTCACAGACACTTTTAATATTCACCTTCTAGGTGATGCTAGTTCACATTGAGTGGCTGATTAAGAGTAACCATCACTAAATGTTTCTCTAGAGCCAGAAATATTGCTAATCACTTCTCAAACATCCCCTCAATCATCACGTTCTTCATTGATCTTTCCTTCAGCACTACCAACAGTCACCAACACAACATGGCATTTGGAGGCACACTTTCTTCACTTCTTGACGTTTTTAAAAGAAAAAAAATCTCAACAAAAAAGAAATTTGAGCTCCCCCAATGGCTCAGCAGGTCAAGACACTTGCTTACAAAGTGTACTGTCCAGGGATAAATTCCTCAGAACTCACATAAAGCCAGGTGCACAAAGTGACCCAAGTGTATGGAGTTTATTTGCAATGGCAAGAGGCCCTGGCATGCCCATACTACTTTCTCTTTCTTCCTGTCTTTTCATATATACATATGATGCATAACTTTAAATGGTACTTTACTGATGACATCTTGCTCATTTTTATCCTTTCTGCATTGGGCACATGGGCTGTGCAATTGTGTCTGTTGATAAATTATCATTTCTATAACATTTCACTACTCCAAGGTAACCTTATAATGTGACTTAAACATTTTTACAATAGAATTACAAACTAGAAAGATACCATCTTTAAAATAAATAGGATAAAAGTGAGTAAACAAAGCCATGAAACTAAAGGCATGAAAATACAGACTTTTAGAATAAAGAAATCAACCTGTTGAGTTCCCATTTGACCTTGCAATAGTGTAAGGTGTGAGAGTAAAGTACAGCAAAGAGTTCAGAATGGCAGTGTGGCTCAAAAAGTGCCATAATTCATTAAAGGCATTCATGACTTCAGTGGCTTCTAGTGGATAATGATGAAGCCTGGCCTGGCATGGTGGTACACGCCTTTAATGTCAGCACTCGGGAGGCAGAGGTAGGAGGATTGCTGTGAGTTCGAGGTCACCCTGAGACTCCATAGTGAATTCCAGGACAGCCTGAACTAGAGTGAGACCCTACTTTGAGAAAAAAAATTTAAAAAATGAAGCCTGAGCTAAACAACATGAGGAACTGGAGTTGTGGCACTGAATAATGGTGGGATTGGGAAAGACAACATACTGAGAAATAAATGACTAGAAGTTATTTGTCAGCCAAAAGAACATGACTAAAACAAACAGCTTGTCTATCTCATTCTGAACTAAGGTAAAAGAGATCTTGGGAATTTATGGAAACAGACATTTTGAATATATAGGACTAGCATGGTCCCCGAAACTGCAGAGCAACAAGGGATGAAACTGAGTCAGGATTTACGCTGTTTTCACCTCTGACAAGGCAAGTGCTATTCATCTGTCCTGTCCTCTGACAAGGAAACAGCTGAATTAACTGAAAATGACAACTATTTTCAGCACTACCAGAGCACTTCGATTTCAAAGCAAACCACTGCCCTGGTATCACAGAGGCAAGTGTGCACAGAGGAATGGAGCTGAGATCAGCTGGCCAGTTGCCACCATGACTCGAAGGCATTAAATGCCTTAAGGTGGAGGCTGGAGTTTCTTGAAGTGTAAAGGCTTTCGGGGATGGGGTCTACTTTAGGGGAAGACCACACATCCTCATGAGCCTTGCTTTCAGGAAAATTAATATCTTAGGTGAAGAAAAGAGAGAAAAAGCTTTGGAATGCTTCAACAGAGGAGAAAGGAACTATTTTATACTATATCCAAACAATTAATCAGCAAAATTGATCCACCTTCAAGGAAAGTACTTCGCAAAACCTTAGCAGACCTGTGGGAAAAGCAGGCGAGTGAGAGAAATGACTGACACTCCAGCCTTCCAGACACACCTGAGAGGAGTAAACCACATTTGAAGGTCACAGTTCAAATACTTGGTCCCACATTCGAAGTACAAGAACCTTGCAGTTAATCATGCAATTATGGACTACTTCCCATGCTCACCTCCTACCGTACCAAGCAATTCAGCAACAATGGTTACAACTGAGAGAGCTACAGAACACTGGTTCTATTCAAGAAGTTCATAGGAATCCTAAAGTATCAGAGTGGGAAATCTTAGAAGTATCAGAAAACTCAAGGAACCCAATGCTTCTATTTTCTGTAGCTACATTAAGCATTAAATGCAATTTACCTTTTTCCTAGATTAACAGAAACTAAACTCTATAAACATCTACTTGCTTCAATTCTCATTTCCAGATATATTTTGTCAGACTTATAAATAAAAACAATACATGAGAGAAGGCAAGATGAAATAGACTGAGGGTAGAAATGGACATGTAAACTGGATGCAACCATGACAATAGAGTTTGGAATCATCAGATAAAAAAATTGAAAGAACTTGGGCTGGAGAGGTGGCTTAGCAGTTAAATGCTTGCCTGTGAAGCCTTAGGACTGCAGTTCAAGGCTCGACACCCCAGGACCCACATTAGCCAGATGCACAAGGGGGCACATGCATCTGGAGTTCATTTGCTGTGGCTGGAGGCCCTGGCATGCCCATTCTCTCTCTATATATATATATCTTCCCTTTTCTCTCTGTCACTCACAAATAAATAAATAAAAAATAAACAAACCATTTAAAAAAATTGAAAGAACTTAAGCTAATGTGAAGCAACCATTAATGGAAAAAGAGACAACATGCAAGAGCAGGTAGGTATCAGTGGTAAAGATCTCTAAGGAAGCATAAAAGGGAAGCTAAGAGCAATAGGCATTGTCACAGAGGCAAAGGTTGTTAACATGTTTGCTAGTTGCTGGGTGCAACTGAACAAAGAGTCAATGAGATGAAGGCACAAGAGGAGCTTCTAAAACTGACACACAGAAAACAGGGCTAGGGAGATGGCTCAGCAGCTAAAATCACTTGCTTGTAAAGCATGTCAACCCATTTCTGTTCCTTAGTACCACATGTGTCTAGAATGGGTTTGTAGGGGCAAGAGGCCCCTTACATTCATGCTCTGTCTCTCTCTAATAAATAAATAATATATAAAATAAAACAGTGAAAATTCATAGAACTTACAAGAACAGTGGGCCAACATAAAAATGTAAAACACATGTCTAGTAGAGAAGACAAAGGAGAATTTTTACAAAGGAGCAGAGAGCTCCCTGGTCCCGGTTCCCTGCACCAGATGGTGTGCAGGCAGGTGGGCATGGCATGGCGTGCATAGGCCAGACTCTTATTTCCCATCTCTTCCCATCTCCCTGGCCGAGGTTCCTTATGCCAGACACATCCTTGGGGTGAAATTATGGAAAATGATATTTCAAGCAAATGGAAATAAAAAAATGAGTGTTGCCATACTAATATATGATAAAATAGACTTCAAACCAAAAGTAATCAAAAAGGACAAAGAAGGCCACTTCTTACTCATCAAGGGAGTGATCCAATATGAACACACCATAATCATAAATGTATATGTGCTGAACACAGGTGCACCACAATTTATAAAACAAAACCTACTTGACAATAAAATAGAAATAAATTCCAACACCATCATAGTTGGAGACTTCAGTACTCCATTACCATCAACAGAGAGATAATCCAAGAAGAAAATCAACAGGGAAATAATAGAGCTCAACAACATCATAGATCAATTAGACCTAACAGACATCTACAGAACTTTCCACCCAACTCTACAGAATACCCATTCCTTTCAGCAGCATGGAACCTTCTTCAAAATTGACCATATATCTGGCCATAAAGCGTGCCTTCAGAAAGTTAGGAAAATTGGAGTAAGTTCCTGTATCATGTCAGATCACAATGCTTTGAAGCTAGAAATTTAGAACATGATACACATCAAGAACTCCACCAGTTTCTGGAGACTAAGTACCACACTTTTAAACAACGAATGGGTCATGGAATATACCAAAAAAGCAGTTGTAAAATGTCTAGAATTGAATAGTAATGAAAGCACAACCTACCAAAACTTACATGACACAATGAGGACAATAATAAGGGGAAAATTCATAGTGCTAAATTCCTTCATTACAAAGACAGAGAGATCTGAAATTAATAACCTAACTGTCCACCTAAAGGCACTGGAAAGACAAGAGAATCCAACCTGAAGAGCTCCACATGGAAAGAAATAATCAAGATTAGAGCAAAAAATAATGAATTGGAAACAAAGAAAACAATTTTTAAAATCAATGGAAAAGAGAGCTGGTTCTTTGAAAAATAAACAAGATTGGCAAACCTCTGGCCAGTTTGACCAAGCAAAAAAGAGAAGTTTCAAATTAACAAATTAGAAATGAAAAAGGAGAGATCCCAACAGATAACCATAAAATTGAAAGAATCACCAGGATATACTTCCAAAACCTCTACTCCACAACATTTTAAATAATCTGGAAAAAATGTATGAATTCTGAGACACATACTACCTATCAAAACTAAACCCAGAGCAGATTTATCTCCTAAACAAACCTATCATGTCCACAGAGATCAAAAACCTCCCCCCAAAGAAAAAATTCCAGGACCAAATGACTTCTAAGTTGAATTATATCAACCCTTCATAGAAGAATTGAAACCATTTTTTTTCTCAAACTATTTCACATAATCAGAGACAAGGGAATCATCCACAACTCCTTTTATGAAGTTAGCATCACCCTAATACAAAAACCAACCAGACATTCAGCAAGAAAATAAAACTATATCTATATCCCTAAAGAACTTACATGCAAAGATAGTGAACAAAATCCTTGCAAACTGAATTCAACAACACATCAAAATCATTATCCACCTTAACGAAGTAGGGTTCATCCCAGGGATGCAGGGATGGTTTAACATATGGAAATTGGTCAACATAATACACCACAGAAATAAACTGAACCGTAAGAACCACATGGCCATCTCAATTGATGCATAGAAGGCCTTTGACAAAATACAACACCACTTCATTATCAGAAGAGGCATGGAGACACAATAAAGGCTATATGTATAAGGCTCCTAAACAAAAAAAAAAAAAAAAAAAAAAAGTAATACTTAATGGGGAAAAATGTAAGGAGTTCCCACTGAGATTAGGAACAAGACAGAGGTACCCACTCTCACCACCATTTTTCAGCATAGCCAAGAAATAAGACAGGAGAAAGAAATAAAAAGGATTCACATTTGGAAGGGAGAAGTAAAGTTACATCTATTTGCAGATGACATGATCCTGTACATAAGTGACCCGAAAGTCTCCATCTCAAAACTTATAAAGGTGATTAATGCCTTCAGTAAAGTAGCAGGATAGAAAATCAACACACAAAACCCAGGAGCTTTTCTATATGCAAAGGACAAATATATACAGAAAGATATCAGTGAAGCTGTCCCATTTTAAATAGCAACAAAACATTAAATTCCCTGGAATAAAACTAATCAAGGATATGAAAGACTTATATACTTAAAATATAAAAAACTCAAGAAAAAAATTGAGGAGGAATTAAGATAATGGATAGACCTCCCATGCTCTTGGAAAGGTAGAATTAATATTGTGAAAATGGCAATTCTACCGAGAGGAATATACAGATTTGATGCAATACCAATAAAAATACTAGCATCATAGCATCATTCTTCACAGAGATTGAAAAAATTATCTCAAAATTCACATAGAATAGCAACAGAACTCATATATCCAAACTCATCCTCAAAAAACAACAACAACAACAAAAAAAAAAACCTCTGCAGGTATCACCATATGTGATCTAAAACTATATTACAAAGCCATAGTAAACAAAAATAAAAATGGCATGATACTGGAATAAAAACATAAACATAGCCAAATGGAACAGAATTGAAAACCCAGACCTTAGGCCAAGTAACTACAGCTAAGTAATCTTTGACTAAGGTGCCAAAAATGGAGACTGAAGAAAAGAAAGCATCTTCAACAAGTGGTGTTGGACAAATTTGATGACCAAATGTAGAAAAATGAAAATAGACTAACTCATCTCTCCATACACAAAAAATCAAGTCCAAGTGGATTAAAAGCCTCAATATAAGACCTGAAACTATTTAACTACTGGAAGGAAAAACAGGCAGCAAACTCCATGATACAGAGTGGGAAAAGACTTCCTGAACAAAATCCCAGTAGCCCAGGAAATTAAACAAGCACTCAACCAATGGGATATCATGAAGCTAAAAAGCTTTTGCACAGACAAATGTATCATAAGCAGATCCAAAAGATTAACCATTGAATGGGAAAAAAAAATATTTACCACTTATACCACTGACAGAAATCTAATATGTAGAATGTACAAAGAAACTAAACAATAAAAAAAAAAATATCAGGGCTGGAGAGATGGCTTAGCAGTTAAGCGCTTGCCCGTGAAGCCTAAGGACCCCGGTTCAAAGCTCGACTCCCCAGGACCCACCTTAGCCAGATGCACAAGGGGGCACATGCGTCTGGAATTCGTTTGCAGTGACTGAAGGCCCTGGCGTGCCCATTCTCTCTCCCTTTCTGTATCTGCCTCTTTCTCTGTCTGTTGCTCTCAAATAAATAAATTAAAAAAAAAATCAAACAACCTGCTCCAAAATGGATCAGAGAACTGAAAAGGGAGTTCTCACAGGAAGAATTAAAAATGACTAACACACACCTAAGAAATGTTCAACATCCCTATCCAATATGGAAATGCAAATTAAAACAGTTTATGAGATTCTGCCTTATCCCAGTAAAGACAGCAAACATTAAAAAATGAAATGAAAACAAATGTTGGCAAGGATGGGGAGAACAGGAACACTCATTTATTTTTGGTGAGTATGCAAGCTTGTACAACCATATTGAAATCAATATGGAGATTTCTGACAAGGATGAACATAGAGTTACCAACAGACCCTATTATTCCCTTACTGGGCATTTACCATAAAAGCTCTGCACCTAAGTTCAGAGATATTTGTTCAACCATGTTTATAGCCACTCAATTCATAATAGTTAAGATCTGGAATCAATCAAGGTGTCCATAATATGACAAATGGATAATTAAGATGTAGTATATCTACACAATGGAATTATACTCAGTAGTAAGAAAAAATAAAACAATGAAATTTGTAGAAAAATGGTCAAACTTGGAATAGATCATGCTAAGCAAATTCACACACTCACAGAAAGAGAATCATCACAAGGTCTCACTCATCTGTGGTTCTTAACCTGGATCAGCCTGAGTTGTTGACTTATCTGAATGGCATCTCGAGGCTTGAACAATAGGGAAGGTGGGCTTGGAGGAAGGAGAAGGGTGGGATGGACACAAAACTGAACTCAAATTGAGATGGTACCATAGAATTCTATACCCTGGAAGTTAGACTAAAAGGTTGAACCCTCAACAGGTCCTTAAGGGGAACACCTGAATCGAAGGGTTCTAGAGATGATGAGATGAGGCCTAGCCTTAAATTTCTCCTGTTTCTCTTTTTATTCTGTCTTTTTCTTTTCCTTTGGCACAGGCCTGTAATTCCCTGTACCAGGAAATGGTTAACATCCACAACAAGGTGTTGTTTGGAAAGACCTACAAATTCTCCCAAAACAAATAAGACAGACTTCTATCAGAGCACTTGATTACCCACCAGAGGTTAATGGTAAGGCCCTATTGCTGAGGACACCATGTACTATTGGCACCAATCATGGAGAGACCTGGTTGGAATCCAGAAGAGAGCCAGTCCCCAGAAAATTAGACCATCTAATACTAGAAGGCACTACATGAGTTACTGGAGGAAAGTGGTCAACATTTGTCTGAGGTACTCAAAGTCTAAGTGACTAAGAAGCAAACAACCTAATGCAATGCTCACACAAGGGTGATAGTGGCACCCAGCCATGGTGGGAAACCAACTACTCTTAGATTGGCTAATGGATCTGCTAAGTGGAAAGGAAACCATGTCTAGAACTGGGAAACAAGTCAGAATCATATCCAGATAATGATTTTGCTTTCCAATGCCAAGCTTCGACTAATCTTGGGCAATAAGAGGGTCTGTACCCTTTAAATTCTCTCTAAATTAATAATGGTTATCCTGTTTAAGTGGTGCAAATTTCACTCTCCATTGGAGATTCTGCTTCTCTTTCAGATGGGAGTGGGATCTGAGGAGATTAATGATCCAGCTTTCTTCTCCCTGGCCCTAGTTGAAACCACAGAGGAATTGGGGAAATGGCCAAGAGAGCTGCTTTCTCAGTGAACCTGCTATCAATACAAGAGTGAAGGAGATAGACACTGAGGACACTCAACACCTACCAAAGCAGAGATCTAGAGGCTCCTAAGAGCCCATCACTGCAGTAGACTTAAAATGTACCCTACATGGTTCAGGGAATTGTGTGAAAGAGGGGGCAGAAAAATTGTAGGAGTCACAAATTGGGACATTATGCACAGAGACATTACCTCTCTCCCATAACTGACTGTTGCTCCCACAATGAACAACCCACAATCCCCATGGGGTTGACCTGCTTCCCAAATTAGGAGGGTCCATTTGGAAAAGGGGCAGGGATGAGAGAATTATGGTACATCCATGTGTTGTTTGTCCCTATCTAATAATAGTAATTTAAAAAAAGAACAGAAGTCATTGTTGAAGTGAATAAGGCTGAGAAGAATAAAACAATTAATAGAGACTCAGTCATTGGGCCAATAGCAAAGCAAAATAAGTAACAGAACTAGACACAGAGCATGCCACATGCACACTACACGGAAACAAAGACACAGGAAAACCTCAAGAGAAAACAAGACTATTTTAAAATCTTACCTGCAAAGATAAAAGATAGCAGCACTATAGACTTCCTTTCAGACACCACCCAAGGAAGAAAAAAATGGAATGAACTACTTATATTGCTGAAAATTAGGGGTGTACAAGATAAAATATGAGTATAGAATTCTGCATGCCATAAATAAAATGATAGAGACTAGAAATTAAATCTATATAAGAGAAAGGAATGTGGTTAAAGAACAAAATAAGATTTTAAAAAGTAGCTAATTTTTCTTGGTCTTAATTTGCTTCATATAGAACTCTTCAAGGCAAAAATCACACTAATGTGTTGAGTGCTTACTGCTTATAGACAAATGAATGTCAGCAATGTTTCAAAAAAGGGTAGCGGGGTTGGAGATTTAGCTCAGTGGAGGAGCGCTTGCCTAGTAAGTGCAAGGCCCTGGGTTCGGTCCTCAGCACCAAAAAAAAAAAAAAAAAAAAAGACAAAATCATAAAAAGACCAAAAAAACCCAAGGGAACTAGCAAAAAAGAGTAGAAATGGGAATTATATTGTTAAGGTACTTACACTCCTATGAAGTGGCAGGTTGTTATTTGAAAGTTTATATACATTAATTTAAATAACATTACAGACTTTTAAGCAAAGCCAATAAAAATTTTAAAGATGTAACATCTAAAGAAGAGAAAATATTATCAGACATAATGACCAAGTAAAGACTGAGAATGTACGATAAAAGAAACAGCAACTGGAATTGCTGTATCTATGTCATGCATAATGGACTTTAGAGCAAAAGAAATTATTTGGTATGAAACAGACAAATTATAACGATAAAGGGGCCATATTTTCAAGAACAAAATCTATATGTATAGCTCACAACTGAGCAATGAAAACTATGAAAAACAAATTGATGTAATTTGAGGGGGCATGGGCTAATCCACTATGATAAAGAGAACCATCTCTTCATCAGTAATAGATCTAGAAGACAGAAAATCAGTAACTCCACAACTAAACTCCACTCAGCCATAAATCAAATTGATCTAATGGACATTTATAGTGCATCTAGCTACAATATACTATACATTCTTCTCACACTTACATGGAATAGTCACCAACACAGACTAAATTCTGAACCAGAAATCATGGGTTAACAAATATAAAGAATAATATTATAGAAGCTATAGTTCCAAACTATAGTCCAATATAGAAGTAAAATGGATATTAGCAAAAGAAGACAGCTAGAAAATATCAAAATCTTGCACATTAAGTAGGATATTTCTAAATATCAATGGACCAAAGAAATATTATGAGAGTGAAAATGTTGCTTACCTTTTATTGAAATGCAGTGATAGCAGTTCTGAGAGGAAAATGTCTAGCAATGAATGAATATATTATACAAAATAAAGGTAAAAGAATAGTAAATTAAATCCCCCCCCCAGCTTAAGTAATTGGAGAAAGAAAAGCATCATTACACAAATCAAATAAGGAAGAAATAAAATTAGAACATACATTAAAAAAATGATGGAAAAAAGAAACAAAAACTCCAGGATACAAAAATAGTTATTGAAAATATCAAGAACAAGTTTTAACCTCTTATCTAAGTTAACGAACAATAAAAGAAATGTACATCTAATGGCAGCTACAGTAATATTATGCATTTGTTGAAATATGTTTTAGAGTAGCTTTAAAATAGGAAGAACAACATTAAGGAAACTAAGATCATATAATACTTAGGCATTAATATCTGTCATTCTGATACTGAATCCCCTGCTGTCTATTAGAACACCATTACCTAGTCCCATCCACAATGGACTTTCTCAGGGAGTACCTCTCATAGTGATTTATATACATTTGCTTTTGGTCATGTACTTATTCCTGGGAGTTTATGCTTTTCTCCCACACAAATAATGAATGAATAATGAAGCAATACCACAGGCAGTGTAAGACCATGTATATAGATATCTGGAAAAATTGAATAATAAGAGAAAACAATTGCAGATTGTAGTAAAGAACTCATGAATATTTAATAATTGTGGAATTTGTATGTTAAATAGTTACTATATTATTAGCAATGTGCTAACATTTAACACGAAGTTCCTTCATCAGCCTTGTGTAGGAATTAACTATTATTCCAATTGCAGAGATGAATAATCAAAGACAAACAATATTATTTTTCCAAAGATCACATAGTTTTTACACCAGGAAGCTAGAATCAATCCCAGCCACGGCTGACTGAAGTTCTGTGCTAAGCAATCTGCCTCCCAAATGCTGTGTGAGCAGAAAAAGAGGATCCTATAAAAACTCACCCTTGTGACTTTGACTTTGGAAAAGTTTTTCCCATGTCTTTTTGAAATATGAGTCTAATTGGACTTAAATTAGATCGGCCACCTTCTGGAAGCTTAGAATTGTCTGTTTTAAATTCTTCTCACTCTAATATGTTCTTATCAAAAAATTTAGAAGAAACATAAGTCTTGTTAAAATTATTTTAAGAATCTTTTTCCAGAAAACACTTACATTGCAAAAACTGCTTAAGGGCTCGTCTAGAATGTTTTTCTTCACTAAATCAGAGCAGTTACATGGAATCAAAAGCAGTATAATCAATGAAGATTTTGAGGAATTGGGAAATAATTCAGTTTCCTTGATAACAGAGTAAATAGCACAAAACACTGTTCCGTTATGTTCAATGAACATGTATATGCATGTAAATGTATATGTACATTCTTGTGCAGCTCAATGCCCTTGAAACTAAAATATGACTGCATATCTAACATCTGCCGATCAGGGTACTGGAAAGACTCCAATGTCAGTGAAGTAAAATTTTTAAGCTTTGAGTTGTATTACTTTTTTGTTTTCAGCAAGGAAGTGACAATTTTGAAATATTTCTCTCTTTTTTATCTCATTGTATGTATAAGTGTTTCTCATTTCAAATGCGTGCCTGCTCCTCACAAACTACATTTTAAAAATTCATTTGTGCTTATAGATTTTGTAACACTGAGAATTGAACCCAGTCCAAGGCAAACTATCTGACTATATCACAGCCCTTTATAACTTTTATTTTGAGAAAGGGCTAAATTGTTCAGGCTAGCCAATAACTAACTTGTGATCCTTTTGCCTCAGCCTCTTGAGTGCCTGTGACCTCAGGTGTGCCTTACAATGCTCAATTTGGTCTAGTTTTATTTCATGTGGATTATCGCACTTACATCATAAATTGGTGTTGAATTGATATAGATTTAATTTTTGTATATATTTTTTGAGACACTGTCTCCTGTAGCCTAGGTTACAGCCAAAAATGACCATAAACTCCTGAATGCTGGGCACATTTGAATTTTACAAGAATGGTAGAAGAGAACTGCTTGTTTTACTTTCCTTTATTTTTTTCTGTCATAATATTTTAGAGATACAGAAAGGTAGCATCAGAAGAGAGTTTTCAATTCTGTTCACCCCATTTCTCTTAGTATCCTACCTCCTTAGAATATATAGACCATCACAATCTCCAATAACATTGCTCCATTATACTTGATATGAAGGGAATATTTTAACGGATTTCTCTAAAAGAATTTAATATAATCAGCTTATCCAATTACTCAAGTAATGAAGGGGAGTAGAGTTAGGGTGACCGGACCCCTGAAGGTAAAAAGGGCAGGCAAGTTTTGTCTTAAATCTCTTGCCTAGTTCCAAAGAACTGTTTTTCCACAGTCAGGACCGGTCTTGGGAGGGCGGTTTGTCATAGGAAACATTGTGGTTGGTCAAATTAAGCGAATCCCTTCCTGAGACAGCCAGTTGTCCTAACCAGCCAGCTGGTTCGCTGGTTCACCTGGGCCAAAAGACCCCACCCTAAGGTTATAAATACCTTTGCAAGGGGAGGGCAGGCTCTCTGGCTCTCTGATCACTTAGGAACTCCCAGCTGTGGGTGAGATTTTCCCTGGCTCAGCCCAGGCCCACCCAGTAGGGGCTAGACCTAGGCCCTAGCCCAGACCCAGACAGGAACACCCCCCCACCCCACCTCGCACAGCCCTTACTCTCCACATGGGTTCTTCATCTCCTCTAGCTCCCCACATGGCAGCAGCTCCTTAAACTCTCCTGAGCAGCAAGCGGCCCTCATGGGCTTTGGGGCTCCACATGGTGTACTTCTCTTCTCCCCACTTTGTTTCCCCTATCCTTCCCTGTCAGGCTTCCCCTTTCCACGCTCCCGAGTGCTGGGATTAAAGGCATGGGCAACCATGCCCCACTCCGCATGGATTTTTAAGAGAGAGGAAGGAAGGGTAGGACTGTACTCCTCCAGATACAAAATGGCCTGGATATCCATGACCCTACAGTGTCTGACACCACCTACATCATATTAGGAGGAAAAGATCATGACATCAAAATAAAAGAGAGACTGAGAGGGGGAGGGCATAATATGATGGAGAATTTACTTTTAAAGGAAAAAGTGGGGGGAGGGAAAGAACTACCATGGGCTATTGCTACAATTATGGAAGTTGTCAATATAATAAGTAAATAGCAAAAGCCAAAGGAAAAAAAGATATTTTAATGTATTTATGATGAGAGAGAGTTCATACGGGTGTGCCAGGGCCTCTTAACACTGCAAACCAACCATGTTGCTCATCTGGATTTACGTGGGTATTGGAGAATTGAACCGTAGCCTGCAGGCTTTATAAGCAAGTGCCTGTAACTGCTGAACCATTTTCCCGGCCCCCAGATGGAGTTTTGCAGGCCAGGCAATGAAGGGTGAAGCGGGAAGCTCACTGTGAATGGGTGGAGTTCATGTTATCTAAGAGGTTGCTTTGCGATGTTGCTCTGTAGCCTGAAATCTGAAGATGTTCAGTTCACATTGATCTTGTCCAGTTACCTTCAGCTGAAACGTCTTTAGATGAAAAGAAAACTACTACAAATTTATAACTTTCACTTAGTTGTGCTTTGAAGGCAGCCCTTTCTCTTGCTCCAGCCATCTTTATTTAATATCTTATTATTTTATACAGTTGGCTGGGCATAGTTATTTCAATTTTTTAAAAATTTTTAACTTTTTTATTGACCACCTCCATACATATGAACAATATACATAATCTTAATTTCTTCCCACAACCCTTCCCTTATCTGCTATCATCCCTCTTCCACTTAATCCTTTCTTTCCAAGTAGTTTCACTTCTACTTTGATATCATCATTTTCCCACTTTGTTATGTAGGTCTTATGTAGATAACAGCCATTGTGAGGACAGGAATGTCATGGCTACTTCCTGTCTGGAAGACAGTATTGCAAAAGAACTCCTTCCCTTCGTTTGACTAACAAGCTTTCTGCCATGCCTTCCACAATGGTCCCTGAGCCTTGGAGGGAGTGACAGATAGATGTCTCATCAGTGCTGAAAGCCTCACAGTCACATCTCAGCACTTTGATGAGTTTTGAGTCTCTCAGTAGTCACTGCCATCTGAAATCAATTTTTTATCATTACTTGTGGGTAGGTTAATTGGACCTCTTCACACTGCCAGAATGACCAGAAGTATTATTTTTTAAAGAGGATTCTTCTATCAAATGTAATCTCAGAATCTATGATTGAAGCTGAAGGGCTGGTGAAATTGAGACTTCAAATCCCTGGGCTGGGTAGGTTGCTCAGTGGTTCAAGGGGCTTGCCTGCAGCACCTTTCTGTTTGGGTTCGAGTCTCCAGTTCCCACATAAACCAGATGCATGATGTGATGCATGCATCTGGAGTTTGTTTGCACTGTCAAGAGGCCCTGGTGAACCTCCACACACCTCGTTTCTCTCTATCTTTCTCTGTCCCTCTTTCTCTCAATAAATAAGTTAGGATAAAAAGAGTGGGAAATAAGTGTGTCATGACTTCTCTCTGGCTGGAAGAGAAAGTACCAACAATCATAGGTGAACTGCAGCATAACATAATGGAAGGGATAGATTCTTAATTGTCACATATAAAGTTATATACCGACCACATGTGCTGGTTTCTACTTGAGTAAGAAAATTCTAGGACTGGGGATTTATCACAGTGATGCACCCTGAGCATGTGAAGCCCTGGGTAAAATTTGCAGCACTACCAAAAGTAAAAGAAAATAAAATTTAAAAATAGGGTAAAATTCCAGATTATAAATTACTATATTTTAGGATTTTTTTCCCCAGTAGCACCTCCCAATAACCTAATGGATACACTAAAATCAAATCAATATATTCACTCCTGTTTGAATTTACTATAATAATAAGGTCACATTTGGTTTTTTTTTTTTTTAATTTTTTTTTTTTATTTGAGAGTGACAGACACAGAGAGAAAGACAGATAGAGGGAGAGAGAGAGAATGGGCACGCCAGGGCTTCCAGCCTCTGCAAACGAACTCCAGACGCGTGCGCCCCCTTGTGCATCTGGCTAACGTGGGACCTGGGGAACCGAGCCTCAAACCAGGGTCCTTAGGCTTCACAGGCAAGCGCTTAACCACTAAGCCATCTCTCCAGCCCACATTTGTTTTTAAAAGTTGATGTGGGGGCTGGAGAGATGGCTCAGTGGCCAAAGGTGCATGCTTGCAAAGCAAAACAGTTGGGGTTCAATGCCCCAGAACCCACATAAAGTCAGATGCACAAAGTATCACATGTCTGGAGTTTATTCTAGACCCCATACTTCTTTCTCCTCACAAATAATTCTTTTTGAAAACATTTCAAAGTGGATATGGCTTTATCTACTTTTTGGTCTTTAGAAAGCAAAGACTGACTTATGACAATTAAGTACACTGTGCATATATGAAATAATTTTAAATGCCTGAGCCACTGGATTTACATCCTGCTACTTAAACTGTGGTCCAGAATGAGGGACAATAGACTTAGGAATAGTAATTTCCAGAAGAATTAGTTTATTTTTAGATCTGGTATGATTTAACATGTATGTTTCGAGAATACATAGGCATAAGGAAAATTCTGACAAAGCTTATGATGTCTGTGTTCATAGTTTCCCTTATAGTTAGTAGGAACACAAATCAAAGAGTTTAGAGGAGTAAATAAAATATGATGACAGTGACTTGATTCTTGGAAACTGTGACATTATTTCCAACACAAGACCAACTTGCCAACGAAATTATGATAACTCTTCGGGACAAGGTACAGCCTCCAAGGATGACTCCAGTTGTTAGACAGATGGTGCCACAAGCAAGTTGGCAAGTCTTAGAGAATTACTCATAGGTAATTAAGAAAGCTTTTATTAGGGCTTGGGAGATGGTTCGGTGGTTAAAAGTATTTGCTTGTAAAGCCTACCGAGACAGATTCAAATCTACGGTACCCACAGTACTAGATTTGCAAAATGGCAACATATATCTGAGTTCATTTGCAGCAGCAAGAGGCTCTAGTGTGGCCAGACATGCACACTCTCTCTCCTTTTAACTAAACAAATATTTTTAGAAGATTGTACTGCTTATTTGTTTTTTGATACTGAGACAAATGCATGTCAAAAGCAGCTTAAATGAGGATTTATTTTTGCTTTTGGCTTCATGGATTACTGTCTGTCGTGGATGGGAAGGCCTTGCAACTAGGCCAGCACCAACTAACCACCACAGCAGGAGCTCAGGGGACAGCTACTGGCATCTTGGTAAATGAGGAAGCAGAAAGTTCCAGCCTGAACTGTGCTGGCCTGTACCCCTCAATGGCCACATCTACCAGCCAGGCCTCTGACCCCCAATTTTCTACAATGTCCCCAAACTGCCATCAGCTAGGGACCAAATTTTCAAACACATGGGCCTATGAGGGCCAATTTCACATTCAAACCATACCAAAAGGGAAGGACAGTAAGAGCAGAAGCAGGATCGTGTAAACATATGTGACAGAGACAGAACATGAAGTCCAGTGAGTATTCCGGCCTAATGGAGGGTGTTCCTTTACCTTCTAGCACAAAAGTAGCTCCAACTCCTTTGTCCTTAAAAACTAATAATTAGAAGTTGGAGAGTTGGTTCAGCAGTTAAGATACTTGCCTGCAAACCCTAAGGACCAAGGCTCAATTCCCCAGTACCCACATAAAGCCAGATTAAAAAAGTGGCACATGAATGTGGAGTTTGTTTGCATTGGTGGGAGGCTCTGGCATGCCCATTCTCTCCCTCTTCCTCTTTCTCTCTCCTTGCAAATAAATAAATAAAAATATTAAACAATTATTAAATTTAATAATATCACAGTAGGAATGAAATTCTATAACTTGTCAGCAAGGTGATAATTGTCAGCTCTCCTGGACTCCCTCGGCATTCTTCCTCTGCTATTGCTACGTAGGTAGTGACCTGCCTACGCTATTTTGCTACTTAAGAATGCAAATAGAATACCAGTACTGGAGATATAGATGCAACCTCCAAATAGGTGACAAGTTTTTGAATATTCAAAATGGCTATGGTTCTCCTGTAATAGATAGGAGGAGTAAATCAGCATGGAGCGTGTAATATGGGAACTAGGAGACTCAGATCACCTGCAGTTAAAACTCTGCTAGTGCCAAAGAAGCTGTGTGTGTGTTTGTTTTTTAAATTAATCATAAAAGAAGCCTTAAAGTAGTGTCATGTTGGGCTGGAGAGATGGCTCAGCAGTTACTGTACTTGTCTGAAAAGCTAATGGACTCGAGATCGGTTCCCAAGGACCCATGTAAGCCACATGCACAAGGTGGCACATGTGTCTGTACTTTCAGTGGCTGAAGTCCTTGGTGCATTCTATCCCCACTGCAGAATAAATAAAAATTAAAATAACTTCTCTCATACTAAAAAAGTAAAATATAGTATTACCTTATTTTCTTTGTTATAAGAGATTATAGAATTATCAGCTGAGAAAAAAATAAAAGAAGACATGATTCCATCAAATTCCCCATTCCAAGAGGCCATCCCTTTCCCCTTACCTAGGAACACATGGACCAAAGTCATGTGCTCTCTTCAAAACAAATGACAAAATACATGGTGTGCTAAGGAGGTGGGGAAGTTAGAGTTGATGGGCCCAAATATATCTCTAACAACTTGAGCTTGAGTCCAAATACAACAAACACTCTACATGAAGCATTCAACCAGTATTACAAATATTCATCTAATACTCTAAATTCATCTGATATTCCCACTCTCACTTGCCAGAAGGGACGGGCTTTCTGATATGTCAATAAAATATTACCTGAAAGAGTGGACTCCTTGGGATGGAGGAATTTAATCTTCACTGAAGTATGGAGTTTATTTTGGGAGCTTGGGAGGAACTTTAGTAGTTAAAGAATATATGCAATAAGCAATGGTATTTCATTTAATTATTTTATAGGCTAGCTAATGTTCTTTTCAACCATCTCTCTTTTTTTGTTCTTAATTATGGAAAATATTGTGACTTCCATAGTAATCTAATTTTGTGATGAGAATAAAACTCTTAGCCTCAATAATCCAGGATTAGGCATAAATTTAAACTTGATGAAAGAAACTCAGATACCACTTTATACTTGTCTATTTTCATCAAGACTATGAGGCAATATTGTTTTTGCTTTTGTGTATTATTATGATTTTGAGGTAGGGTCCCACTCTATACCAGGCTAACTTGGAAGTTTGTTGAGCAAAGTGACCTCAAAATCACAGTGATCCTCTTACCTCTGCCTCCAGTGTGCTGGGATTAAAAGTGTGTGTCACCATGTCTGGCTCTTCCTCAATAACATGAAGATGTATTTTTGTTAGAGTTTGGCATCAAGAATCTATACACACATAATAGTGTATGCTAGTAACTGTCCTCCATTCTCTTTTATCTTATCTACATAAAATTCTTTTTGGTTTAGTTTTGTTTCATTTAGATAGCCACCCTTTCTCCTATCTCCCTGTTGTTGGGAGAAGACTAGACTGGATCAGGTTGAACTGTGAGTAATCTACTCTGTCTTGTCAGTGATTGATTTAAGAATGTATATGTGACCCATTTGGAACAATGAAATATGAGAAGTTTTCTGAACATCTGTGACACAATAAATTTCTTATCTTCTGAAAATAACTTATGAAATGACCTTTGTCCATTCTCTGTGATTATCATGATTTGTTGTGAAGTCTGGGACAGTTCTGCAGACTTAATAACCCTCTCTGGATGAGACAGATGCATAAAGCAGGCAGAGCCTAAATAACCGCTGGATAATAGATGAGACATCAAACACATTCAGTTATTGTTATCTATAATAAATATCAAGGATTTTTTGTTTAAAGCAGCTTTATATTGTTTCTAAAAGCATATGAATGATAAAATAAAAGCAATTTTTCTAAATATGTGACAGTTGTTTCCATACAAGTATTTCTTTCCATTTTTTGTTTTTGTTGCAAGTGTTTGGAAGATCTGAGAGTAGATATTTTTTAAATTATTCTAAAACTTGCCTTTGTTTTGTGGCTTTTTTAAAAATCCCAAATAGATATCAGACTCTGTGTATTCATGATGCCAGCAAGAGAAAAATTAATTTCTATTGGAAATTGAACTTTGGACTTCTCTATCTCAAAACTTGGAAGTACAAACTTTTATCACTTCAGCTATAGAAAAAAAATAATAGTTTTTTTGTCTTTTATGTTGATGTCTCTTAAAGAGGTCTTGTCACACACTAAAAATGTAATATGATATTTTCTTTTTCCTTTCATTTATTGTCATGGATTTTCTATGGACCAGTTACTTCAATTTGAGAGCTCAAAGGGTTCTAAACATTATCTACTGCACAGTGGAATTCCTATTTATAAGAAGATGAAGTGCTATTGGAAAACCAATATATCATGATCTAGTTTGGTATTAATTTGAATTAATCTATCTAGCTGTCATGAGGCTATTTATACAGATTTGAGTCTCTCCTTTCCTGGCATCATCATACATCAAATCTGGGTGCCATAGAAATCTATTTGAGTATTTAAAAAATAAAATAGCTGTTTATTGAAATATTAAGTCACAAGATACTGTTCCATGCACTGATGAGGAAGGAAGTTGGCCCATAGGGAATGGCATATAAAATGTCAATGACAAAAGAAATGACAGATTAGCAATGGCAAAGGACAAATGCAGATGAGTAGTGAAGCAAAACAAAAGACAGAGCTGTACTTGGGGTTTTGTCTTATAGTTTGTATGTTTTTAGGTTGGTTTGGTTTTGCTTTTTGTTTTAGGGTACAGTTAGTACAAAATCAGGTCACTTCTATATCTTAATGGAAAGGATAGATATGTTATGTTTATTTCAATTGATATCACATCAGACTTTTTTTTTTGGCAGAGTTGGGGATAAAACTCAGCACCTCATGCATGTTAAACAAGTCCTCTACCTCTGACTTATATCCAAGGCCCCATACGATGGAGTGTGTCTTCTTGGGTTGGAAGTAGACAAAGCCTTACAATTAACTGAATTGGCTATTGAAAAAAAATGTAGAAACATTGAGACACCACTAGTTAGGGAAAACTTTTGGTCTTTAAGTAGATTTGACTATTATTACACAACAAGGCTACATTAAATTTCTCTTCTTGGATGAATTCCAACTTAATTTCAGTTCTTGAAGTTTATCTGGAGGAAAGTTTCAAGCAAGATTCTATTTGTGAAACTTTGATTTATAAGACTGTCTTCTAGCCAACTTTTTTTCAATTGCAAGGTGTTTTTGGGATTTTGTTTCAAAATGTTGAACATTAAAATAACTATATCAAATGTAGCATTTACATGCAATTATTCTGCTTTTATCAAAAGAAAATAAGAAATACTTAGGCTTGCTTTTTGTTTCCACAACCAAATTTCTTTGTAAGGTAACAGTCATGTACTTGTCAAAATTTTAGGATTGTTCTTACTGATGTCATTATTTGTAGTTTGACAAATGCTGTTTTCTTTGTGTCAAAGCAGTCTTGCAAACCAGAAGGAATGTTTTTACATGTCAGAAGATGTGTGTAGCTTTTCTACATTTCATTTTACACTTAAGTATACTCACTAGTTGCATGAGTCACAGATTCTTGGACATAGTTGAGTGCCTAAAAGTAAATTAACTATGTAATTAACTGTGGCATGAACACAGCAGGAAATGGATTTAAAGGAAATTCATTGATTTTGGAGTAAGCCTTCAATAGAGTATAACTTATGAGAGCATGGAAACTACCATTTTATGGCAGATTTTTATTCTTGTATTGACAAGGTACTGAAACAGACTGTCAAATGTACTCACACATTCTTTAGGAAATCACTTGCCAGCATTCAGTAGCTGCAGGCCAATGCAGTCAGTAAATTCACCTATATATTTGAAAATGATCATTTTTATAGAATATACACTTAAAATCTTATCCAAGAAAGAAATTAATCTATGTTCCAGAGATATAGGAACAAACTATCAATTATCATGATCACAAATACTGTCGTCTACTTGAAAGTGAGCTAGACAAGAATGAATAAGTATAAATGGACCCAAGCCAGAAAACAGAACAAAGGAAGTACAGGGTAAGTGTTGGGTTAGATGGCTTGGTATGACCTCTCAGTTGAGGAAGTATCTGAACATGAAATAGTGTTGGGGTTCAGGAAAGTCCTTGAACCACAATCCCTAGGTTTGTGTCTACATGTTTTGGTATTTTTTTTATTTTTAATTTTTATCATTGACAAATTCCATAATCGTAGATAATAAGCCATAGTAATTCCCTCCCCCCTCACTTTCCCCTTCACAATCTCACTCTCTATCATATACCCCCCCCAATCTGTCTCTGTTTTATTTTGATGTCATCATCTTTTCCTCCTATTATACTGGTCTTGTGTAATTAGTACCAGGCACTGCAAGGTCATGGATATCCAGATCATTTTGTGTCTGGAAGAGTGCATTGTAAGGATTCCTACTTTTCCTTTTGCTCTTACATTATTTCTGCCGCAATGGACCCTGAGCCTTTTGAGTCATAATGCCTTTTGAGTCATCCCCGAAATCACTGCCATCTGAAAAGAGAAACTTCTCTAACCAAAAGTGAGTAGCATTAATATATGTGTATGAACATTAAGAAAAGTGCTTAACAGGCAGTTTGGTGAGCATAATATATGCATTTAGGCAGACACCAGTAGGCATTACACACCTTGGGCTCATGACTTCCCCTGACATAGTTTTTCAGTATCAGGCATGTATTCCCTCCTGTGGAGCATGCCTCCTGTCCAATTAGAGAGTGGTTGCTTTCCCCATAACAGACATGCCACTATTGCTCCCACTGGCTCCTTTGGTCTGGCTGGCCCAACATAAGGCTTGCAGAGTCAACTGTTGATTATCTTCATTGATGACTTCTTTCTCTCCTATGGAGCTGCATGCAGCATAGATTTTCCCACCATTCTGTTAGCTGGCCTTCATGGAGGAGGTTTTCAGCTTAGCCTCAGCAAGATTTCTCAATGACCTTGTAGCCCAAACATGTAGAGTTTTCAGCAATAGGGTCTTACCATCTATTCTTGGTGGGAAACCAAGAGCCGCAGAAATGGCCTGTAATGTTTTGGAGGCATCAGGGGCCTCTCTGGCCAACAACTCACTGGAAGGTATCCCATTCCTGGCACTGAAAATTTTCTAGTAACAATCTATGGCTTCTGGATGTGCCATTGTCTAAAACAGTAGGCTTCCAGGGCTGGAGAGATGACTTAGCAGTTAAGGTATTTGTCTGCAAAGCCAAATGACCCTGGTTCAAGTCTCTAGGACACATGTAAGCCAGATGCACAAGGGGGTGCATGCATCTGGAGTTCATTTGCAGTGACTGAAGGTCCTGGTCATCTCTCTCTCTCTCTCTCCCTCTTTCTCTCTCTCTCAAATAAATAAATTATTGAAAATGTATGTTTCCATATGACAAAATCTAAGAGGGTATAAATAAGTTACATGGTTTGTGTATACTTTTAATGAAATAATTGAATAAAATAGGACTGAGAATCTTAATTATTAAATTATTATATTTACTTAGGGAAGTACAGAACCAAGGGAAGGAAAATGAATATGCCCATGTGGTGTGAGAGCCCATATGGTGGGCCTGAAAAAAAATATAAAGAGAGAGGAAAGAAAAAAAAAGTAAAAAAAGACTTCTGCCATGTAACGGTCAGGATAAGGTAGAGAGCCCATGTGGGAAGTAGTAGTGAAGGGGAGACGCCAGAAGTGATGAATGGGCCACGAAGAGAAGTTGCCCTCCACTGGTGAAATATATTTATAACCTTATGGTGGTGGACCCTACCTTCTGGCTCAGGTGAGCCAGAGAGACTACTGATTGCTCTGGTAGGGGTTCTTTTAGGAAGAAGCCAAACATGATGCCAAGTTCTGAGGGCCTAGTTTGAGCAACTATAGAGTGAGGATTAGTAAAAGGTACCTTCCTCCCAGCAGGGACCCAGGTTGTTTGTGAAAAAACAGATCTCCTTTAGGCAATAGATATGGAGTCAGATCATCCTTTGATCTCTGGCAAGCACAGATTGCAGAGGGCAGACATTCCTGCCTTTTCAGGGATCCAGTCACCCTAACTGCTTAGCAAAGCTATCTGACTCCCTCTCAAACAGACACATAGAATGAGACAGTAAGTTATGTAGGTATCTAAATAAAAAGCTTTCCAAAGAGAAGGAAGAACAAATGTGAAGTAGACATGTTATGTCATATTAAAGAAACCAGTTAAGGTTACAGTGGCTAAGACAAAACAAGTGATAAGAAGAATGTGGTCAGAGATACATTCAGAAAGGTACTTGGTGCCAGATCATGCAGGGTTTTGAAGTTAATGTTCATGTTTCAAAGTTATACACTAGATTTTACTGTTAGTGGAAAGGAAGCTTGGGATGTGTGCTGGTGAAAGGAATATGATCTCAGTGCCAAAGTGGATAACCAGCTGTAGAAGGTGGTGAATAAGAATGGTCCAAGTGAGACCAGCGAGGCTAAAGCACGGGCCCCAACAGAGGATGACTGCAAGGAATGTCAAGGAGCAGGGACAGAAGAGAGCCCATTACTCCACTGCTCCCAGCCACTGATATTGGAAAGGGAGCATGTCGTAATGCTGATTGAACATTTAACTTATAAGTACTTCTAAGGATGTAATTCCAACCCGCTTGTGAATCATTTTTATGGTCTTAGAATATGTAGCACTTTTATTCTATTTTCATTGTTATTTTCTTTAGAAACTCAAGATGGATGCATACCTTATGGATAATAATGGCTACTATGCATCCAGTTAAAATAAAACGTGAGATAGGTGTGACCACAAACACCAATAAACTCAGCCGTTGGAAGGAAGGATTGCAAGTGCCAGGACAGCCTGGGTTATGTACTGAGATGCTATCTCAATTGAAGAAGAAGAAGAAAAAAAGAAAGAAGAGAGAGATAAAGAGAAGAAAAGAGAGAGTGAAAAAAAGAAAGAAAGGAAAAAAGAGAAGGAGGGAGGAAGGAAGGAAGTAGGAAGGGAAGAAAGGATGAAAAAGGGAGGAAATCAAGGAAGGATCATATTATAATAAGGTAAAAGAAAGTCAAAAGGAATGAAGAAAGGAAGGAGAGAGGGAAAGGGAAAAAGGAGAAGAGGAAGGAGGGAGGGAAATTACTGTTTAAAAATAAAATAAAACAGAATTTTCTTTAATTATAGATGACTTAAACATATTTATGAAATCATAGTTATTCTTAAGAATAAATATAAGAATTAGGTAGTTAATTTAGCACAGTATTGAGTATAATGTCAATACATAAAAATCAATTATTTGAATGTCTCATAGAAGCTATACAATGTCTATATTTCTGTGGTATGCAACACAAGTTTTATAATAATGTTTTATTTTTCAGATTCTCTATCCAAAATTATATCTTTTAACCACTAATTTCCTTATGGAGAGGAGATGCTAAAGTCTCCAGTTGTGTTGAGTGTATGCAATGTGAGCACACACATACATGTGATATATGCATGTGTAGCAGATACATGTGCCCTGCGCACATGCATGATTAGGTCAGAGGAAGATGTTGGTTTTCCTCTACTGCTCTTCTACCTTATTTCCTTGAGACAAAACTCTGCCACTGAACTTGGAGCTCACTGTTCATCCACAAGACTGGAAGGCCAGCAGGCCCCAGTGGTCCTCCATTCTCCTCTCCCCACCCCCTCAGCATTAGAGTTACAAGTGTATATGGCCATACCTGTGTATTTTATATTTAATTTTTATTTATATTCATTGATTTATTTGAAAGAGAAAGAGGGAGAGAGAGAAAGAGAGAGATGGGCATGCCAGAGCCCTCAGCCTCCTGACACATGTGCCACTTTGTGCATCTTACTTACATGGATCCTGGGAAATCGAACCTGGGTCCTACGGCTTCTCTGGCAAGCACTTTAACCACTAAGTCATCTGTCCACCCCATCACCTGGATGTTTTTACGGGTATTGGGGAACAGTCTCAGGTCCTCATGTTTTTGAAGCAAATGCTCTGACTCATTGAGCTGTTTTCCCATAACCCTAATTATGCTTGTAATTTACAATTTTTTTGTGCTTTGTGATATTATTTAATTCACTAAATCATATATTTTCAGTGTGATCAAAGTTAGTTGTGTATCTATGCACTAGGAATTAACTAATGAGAAGTCAAGTGGTAAAAATAAATGCCATTTACAATAATATGAAAAGTAAGGTCACAGGAATTGATCAGACAAAAATGAACACTAAAACTACAACATACTGCTGAACAAAAATTAAAGGCCACCTAATATATAAGAGGTACATCACATGTATGAGATAAAATATTTAATAATGTTAATATATTGATCATCCATCAAATGACTTAGATTAAATACAATCCTCATCAAGATCTCAGTGGTGAATTTTATAGAAATTTATAATCAAACTCTATAGTGAATATGGAAATGCAAAACACCTATAATAGCTTACATAGCTGAATCGTTTTTTTTTTTAAGTAAAGGTGAAAATTTAAGAGATGAATTTATTTGTAGAAAATTTAAGTAATTCACAAAAACTACTAGACCTAATAAAAACATTCAGTAAGGCAACAGAATTCATGATCAGCATATAAAAAATCAATTATATTTCAATATATCAGCTGGAACGAAACCTAAAATAAGTACAATTATATTCACAATAACATCAAAATATATTATATGCATAGCAATAAATTTCACACATAAAAGACATATGTTGAAAATTGAAAACATTGCTAAGAGAAATTAAAGATCTAATTGAAGATGCATACCATTTAATGAGCCAGAAGACAATATTGTTAAGATGACAATTCAATGTATAAATGGACACAACTCAGTCTCTATCAAAACTCCTCAGGTCTTTTTGTAGGAATTGATATGCTAAACCTAAAATTCATATGAAAAACAAACAATACATGCTAAAATAATTTCAAGAGCTGGGTATGTTGGTGCACACCTTTAATCCCAGTACTTGGGAGGCAGAGGTAGTAGGATCACTGTGAATTCAAGGCCACCCTGACACTACATAGTGAACTCCAGGTCTCAGCCTGGGCTAGAGCAAGACCCTACCTTGAAAAAATAATAATAATAATTTCAAGAAAAACAAAGTTGAAAAAATATATTTTTAACTTTCTGGTTTAACTATTTTAATTTTTTTGTTAACATAAAATAGATTTTTTATAGTATTTTAATATGTATATTATTATACTCTGTATTTTGCTCTTATCCACCCCCTAGTTCCTTGTCTTGTAGTCCTCCCTCCTGGTGACCCCCATCTTCTCCTCAATAGTTTTTTTTTTGCTTTCATGTCCTACTCAAATCAACTTCTGGACTTCTTTCTTCTCTAGGTTTGTCTCCCTCCCTGTTTCTCCCCTCCCCAGTCTTCATTGCTGGAGACTGAACCTATGACCTCATATATACTAGGATGTTTCCACTGAGCTACAGGCCCAGCCCCTAAATAAAATAAAATAAACTTTAATTAAAAGCTTTGCAATAAAAACTATTGTGATCAAGTCTTAACACTGCTGAAATCAAGTACAGTATCATATAGGCATAATGGTAATCAAATCAAACAAAGGGAAAAGAATGTAAAAATCATAAAATTGACATAGATACCTGATTATTGACAAACTACACTAGCAAAATCTAAAGGAAAAGTGGAGAAACAATAGCCTTCCCACATAGGCACTGGAATTACCTGGTACCTATGTGAAAAACATCAAACTTTGAACCACGTATAAAAATTGAGTCAACTGAATCTTAACACATAACATAAACACGTAATATAAAAGTGATGATAAATCTTTTAGAAGATGCCAGGGGGAAAAAAATTTTGCAATGTTGTGTTGGTAAATATTTTGTGTATATGAAAGCAAAAGCAAGATCAACAAGAAAAAAACAATCTCTGATGAATTGGGCTTCAGCAAGATAAATAGCTTCTCCTCTTTAAAGGGCACTGCCTTCATTGTCATTCCAACAGAATGAAAAGACAAGGCCCAGACTGCAGAAAACATTTACAAATCATATGCCCGATAAAGGACTCACCTTCGGAATGCATAAAGAATCTGTAAAACTTCTAGAAAATACAGAGATCCATTAAAATAGGTGACTGTGTGAAGGGACACTTCTAAAGTGTGGCTGACAAAAGCCTTAGTGTCATGATTCAGTAAAGGAAGGAGCTGTCCTCTGGGATGTTGATGCTGTGAGGAATTGGCAGCTCAGCTCCCGGCTCTGTTTAGTGTGTAGAATCGTATTTAGAAAGGTCTGCGTTGGTGGAGGTGGACTGTGTGCTCATCCCCATCCGGTGGTAGACATCACATGTGCACCACAATGGGGAAACGATTTCCTTCAGTACTTGTTTTCAGTATAGCCCACATCTACTGCTTTCCTGCAGACATCATGAGAAAGGAGCCTTTATTTATTTATTTATTTATTTATTTATTTATTTATTTATTTAATCTTAATTGGGTTTTAACTCAGGACTTAAATTGCTGGACACTCAGACACATGAAATATCCACTGAGAAAATGGCCTCAGATTTCTTGTTTTGTGAATTTGAAGAAGAAAGCCACAGAACATAGAAAGTGAGGTTTAGATTTTACTATAGAGCTTAAGAGAAGGAAAGAGGGCAGAGCTCTTGTGTAAGCAAGAGGGATACCGTGTGTGTGTGTGTGTGTGTGTGTGTGTGTGTGTGTGTGTGTGTTCAGGTAGGGTCTCCACTGTTTCCCAGACTGACCTGGAATTCACTACGAAGTCTCAGGGTGGCCTTGAACTCACAGCAATCCTCCTACCTCTGCCTCCCTACTGCTGGAATTAAAGTGCGCCACCACCACGCCCAGCTTTTTTTTTTTTTTTTAATAAGAATTTACTGGATGTGGACTTTGCTGGATGAGGAATGAGCTAATCAGTCCAGTACCCATTGATATGTGAATGTGGGGTGTCTTTGAGAGCTATGGAGCCATCTTGGTTCCTGGCTGGGCTGTAACTCAGAAGTCAGGGTCCTGGTTGGTTAGGAGCACACTAAACTTTCACTGACTTAGTGGCCTTTAGGTCCTAGTCTTAAGAATTTAGAGAATTAAATCTATAGACCCCAGAGGGTGAATTGTAGAAAGACTTTATAATAGAGTTTAAGGGAAGGATAGAAGCAAAAGCACCTGTAAAATGTCAGGGTTCCTGAGCAGGTAATCCATTTGGTGACTCTGATTTAGTAGGGGTATAGGAGAAAGGAAGTAGTTTATAGGAAGAACTCCTGTAGGGAGAAAGAGATAAGAAAAAAAAAAAAAAAACAGATTTCTAGGAAGGGAGTAACCCTATTTCTGGTGGTGACCATGAGCACTCCGTTAGGCAAAAAGAGGTAAGGTGAGCTGGTTGTGGTGGCACACACCTTTCATCCCAGCACTTGGGAGGCAGAGGTAGGAAGATCACTCTTTCCTTTGCCAAGGATGCCTACCAGGATCCCATAGTGCCCAGGAGGTAATGAATTAGTGCCATAGCTATGTTTTATGTCTATCTACAAAGGAGGGTCTTTTGCACCACATGCTGCTCCTTGACTCACTTAAGACACAGGAAAGAAAACAGCTGAGAGGAGGAAAGAGAGAGACAAAAGGCTTTAGAGAAGTGTTAGTGAACCACCCCACCAACTATAAAAGTATTTCTTTAAAAAAAAAAAAAAGAAAAGAAAAAGAAAGGGACCATTTCATTGAGAAAATTTGCCCTGTGCTTTGAGATTCAAATTAGATGAGAAAAATAGCACTATTTATTTTACAATCATTTTGTGCTTTGAATCAATACAACATAGATGAGTTTGCCTCCTGACTGATTATACCAATTTTAAGTGTCATTTATTGTTATGTTTCTTTTATTTAGAAATATTTATCATGTGCCTGTTACGTGACACAATCTATCCTCAGTGGAGCAGTGAACAAAACAGAGAAATGTTCCATACTTATGCAGGTAAAATTCTATCTGCAAAGATAAGAGGAATAAACAAACAGCTAAACAGCAACAAGCAGCCTTCCAGATGGCATGAATGCAATGAAGAAAAATAAGCTGGTAAAGGAGTAGGGAAAGTTGTACTGGGAAGATATCATTACCATTGGAATAGTCAGAAAAACTGATACATTCTAATATTAATGCACACTAAATATAAAAAATGTTAACTAATAAAGATGTACAAAATAAGAAGTTGAAATACCTTTAAGTTCATGATCCAGATATAGCCTGTGTTAATTTTGTTTTAGATATTTACATAATATTTAAAATGTTATACTTTATTTTATTATTTAAAGCAGTTGATATATACCTTTGAATAAAAGGAATGCCTTTTCTCACTAATTGCTCATTGTATATAATGCTGAACTACAGAGCATTTTCTTGCTTCATTGTCATATTTGGCCATTGGATTCTTTTGGCTATTGAAATACAGGAAGGAGAGATTTACACCACTTCTAAGCAGGTACTCCAAGACCCATTGCCCTTCTATGAAAATATACCAAATATGGGCTCAGTTTCATATTGAGTGTCAAAAACCATCTTGAACAGAATCTTCTAAAGCAGCTGTTACTCAGATTTTGTAAGCATATAAAACACTAGTGAAAGTTAACTGATATATAGATGTATAAGTTATTTCAGAAATGAAGTCATCTAATACACAATGCTTTATTTAGTGTTTTTTTCCTTATAACAAAATAGCACAAGTGCCACACTTCTTATCCATTAATTTTTCTGTAATTTCAGTTAGACATACTGGTGCATGTCCTGAAAGTTTTCAAACATTGATAGAGATGAGGTTAAAAGCAGAACAACTTATACTGTTCCTGTGTGCCTGATCCCAGGAGGCCTGCAATTATTAACAGATGAACATCATATGGTTCTGTCAGTGGGTGGGCCTTCCCCCTTTCACACATAAAATTGCACAAAATAGGATAGGAGAATTATATGTATGATTTCATGAATTATATGAACCTATGCCCATGTGTGTGTTGACTTACATTGTGCTTATCGTCCCAAAAGAGTACAATGTGAAACAATCCATTATTGTAAAATAACAAAAGATATTATTTTAATTATGACTTACTGTTCCATACTCTGGCTAAACATTATTTTTATTATTTATGCAAATGTGTGGCAACTCTAAATTTTCTAATTACAAAAAATTCTGATAAACATTTCCTTATATATTAATTTATATTAGGAGGCACCCTTGAAATGAGCAAGAATTATCTTTCTTTAATACCACCATTTTATTGACAAAGTATTCCAGTGTATGAATAATTTGTTCAAATTGGTGTAGCAGTTACCTTCTTGTGGGGACAAAACACATAACTAGAAGTAGCTTATAGAAAAGAAAGGGTTTATTTCTGGCTTACAGTTTCAAGGGGAAGTTTTATCATAGTAAGGGGAGGAGACTGCACAGAAGAAGCAGATAGCTGGGAACATCTGCACAGTAGGAAGGAAGGGAGAGAGGGAGGGAGGGAGGGAGGTTGGGAGGGAGAGAGGAAGGAAGGAAGGAAATAGAGAGAGTAAGCTTCAGGTGGCAAGTGGAGCTGGACAATAAAATCCCAAGGCTTACCTCCAAAGACACACCTCCCCCAGCAATGCTACCCCTTCCAAAGGCTCCACAAATTTCCCCAAAGTTCCACTGTGTGTGGATTAAGGAGGCCTAATCACAAACACATGAAGCTCTGGGGGACATGTTTATAGACTTGTCCCTCAGTATTTTACTAGTATGTGTAAAACTACCATTAGCATTCCTGCAATTTGCTAACCATTTCATGAGTCTGATGTCTAGGACTTAGATGGGTCTGTCATGATTTGAATAGTATTGTAATTGGCATGGGATAACAATAGCCATTTTTCCAAATAAGCATTAATATTAATCATTGCCATACATTAATGGATAATGAATATTGTCTTTTAGTTTTTCTCAGTAGAATAATGATTGTTATTATATTTATATTTGTGTGTACATGTTATGATGGTACCTCTATTCACCCAGCACAAAGAGCTGTACAAGACAGACAGAGGGAACGCACTTCCTCATAGAGGGTTGGAAGTACAGTGTACATGGAGCACAAAAGTTCAGTTAGCCTTTGCTAAGGTCTGGACACACTAGATCCATTGCAATTTTGAGGCATTAGAAACTGCATATTTAACTACATAACTTGATAAGTTCTAGCATTTACACAAACCCAAGTAATTATTACTGTGATAGAAACTTATTTATTCATTGAGTAGTACCCATTTTGGTTATTTGCAGCTTTGTCTATTACAAATAAAATTTCCATCAAAATATAGACTAATCTTTCTATAGCTATATACTGTCAATGACTAAAACAATCATGTAATGGTTGGTAGACGTGGTAGATGTATTTTATTTTTACAGAGCAGAAGGATCAATTTAGACCAAAATTTACCTATTTATTTAAAGACTAAGAATGGTTCCTTCAGTGTGTCATCTTATCCAGTGTTCTGAAAAGCAGCCTTGTCCTAACCCAAGCCTCAGCTTTGCCATCGTCATGACTGGCCACGACAGCCTCACTGCCCTGGAAACTGTATAGGCAGATGATAGCTATGACCAACACTGTGTCAAAGAAAATCAGTGGTTTTGCTTGGCTATATCAAGTTTATGAATGAGGTTTTCACAGTTGAATTGATGATGCAATAGATTTAGGAGTGTTATTACATCTCGCTTTACTTTTAATGGCCTCCATTCTCTGTATGCTCACTGCTGGTTTATCATTCACAGAATTTAACTATTTAGCACTGGATTCAAAAGCTTTATTTAAAAGGAAGAAATAAGCCAGGTGTGGTGGCACATGTCTTTAATCCCAGCACTCGGGAGGCAGAGGTAGGAGGATCGCTGAGAGGTTGAGGCCAGCCTAAGACTACATGGTGAATCCAGATCAGCCTGAGCTAGAGTGAGAACCTACCTCGAACCCCCCCCCCAACAAAAAATAATAATAAAGAAAGAAAAAGGAAGAAATAGGGTCTGGAGAGGTGGCTTAGAGGTTAAGGCATTTACCTGCAAAACCAAAGGATCCCAGTTTGATTCTCCAGGACCCACGTAAGCCAGATGCACAAGGGGGCACACGCACCTGGAGTTTATTTGCAGTGGCTGGAGGCCCTGGCAAGCCCATTTTGTTTTTTCTCTCTCTCTCTCAAATAAATAAATAATAAATAAATATATTTTTTAAAAAGAACTTTTAAAAATGGAAGAAATATACCAAAGGTAGAGGCTATTTGAAACTCTATGGTTAGAATAGACTTATATTTTTATTATAAGATTCTTTCACTTAAAACATCAAAATTGTGTTCCTAATTACAAATAAGCTTGCATTTAAGAATAATCTTAATAGGGGCTAGGGTGATGGCTCAACAATTAAAGGTACTTGCTTGCAGAGTTGCCTACCAGCTGGGGTTCAGTCATTCTCAGTGCCCACAGAAAGCCATACACAAAGTAGAACAAGCATCTGCAATCCCAAAGCAAAGTCTTAAATAAAAGTGGTGTCTCTCATAAAAATACAGGATTATTAGTCCTCTAGGACCATTGTAACATCCACAAACCGGTAGTTTAAAACAACATAAATTTCTTGTGACAAGCTTCTGGAAGATAAAGAATATCAGCAGGGCTATGCTGTCTCTAGATGTTGTAGGGGATACTCACTTTCATGTCCCTCTTTAGCTTCTGGCGTGGCCTTTGGCACTCCACAGATTATAAAGGAATCTATTTTATGTCTGTTTCCATTGCCACATAGAATTCTTGACTCCTGTGGTTCTCCTCTTTTTATAAGGATATGACTTGTAAGGATGAAGGACCTCTTAAAACAATGCCGTCTTGTCTTTATCTTGATTATACCCACAAATAACATATTTATGAATTAGGCTATCTTCACAGGTTTCGAGTTAGGACTTTTCCATGTATTTTCAAGGTAGATACAAAGTCCACCATACTGAGTATTGTACAGTGCTCTCACCCCAGATTTGGGGGCAGGGGGAGTTCTAATTCTCCATAAAACAGACTTTTCTTCCTGTAAAGCAATGATTCACTCTCAGTATGTGTTTGAATGTAGAAAGGTGTGGCCTTTGCTGTCAATATTAGAGCCAGAACAGTAAAAGACAGCTAAAGGAAGGGTGCTAGGCTTCCTCATAAACCACGTGTACAATTAGCAGCGAATTCTGACTCCAAAAGTTTCCCTTTAATGTTGGTGACTGGAAGCAAAATAAACAGAGTTTGATTTGCAGTCTGACTGCTGTGCCTGTGACATGAGTATTAGAAAAAAATGACATTGGAAAGCATAAACTAAGAAAGTTTAATATGGAATTCATTGATGTAGTCTTAGGAGAAGCAATTTTTCAAACGATAGAGGTATTTTATTGCTGCTTTTAACATTCACTACATTTTCAGCAGTCTTTGCATATAAATATTAAAGGTATCTTAAAGAGTAATTTATATGCAAATACATGGATATTAAACATCACATGATTGTGAACTATTAGATACTGTTTTTAAGGATATGGAGAAAACTAATTTGGGACCTCCTAATTCACATTTTTAAAATATTTCAGAAAGAGTTCAGCTTAATTTTACCTTTGCTTTATGAGAAAATAATTTGCTAAGCATATTTGTCTTATGAAAAAATTGCCCTGCTTATGTGACAAATTATATACATATTCTTTGTAGCCTGGAAACATTTATATATGAATAATTGATATACTAATTATAACTTTCTCAGCTATTAGTTAAATCAAGTTTTCTAAGTTCTAGAGGAAACTCATGTTCAACGGCTGAATGGAGCATGATATTCAAGGCAAATATTTGTACAAACAAAGCTTTTTTAGACCATGAATTTAAGAACATGTCTTTTTTAAGTGATATAAGAAAAACATAAGTTTCATTTATTGGATATTTTTCCTAAATGCAAACTAGTTCACATTTTGTGGCAGAAAAGAAAATCTGAGTAGGTTGATCTTAAGATTGATGATTTATATAATTGAGTGAATAATTACATCTAGAAAATCAAGAATTTTTAATGTACAGTGTGACATCATACATAATGGTAATGCCATTATGAAAATAACAGACTAAAAGCTTTATGCACAATGTGGATCCTGAATATATGCATGTCTACTATTACTAAATAGGATTTAGGAGAATGAAGGAGTCAGGCAGAATCTACTACTGAAATTTAAAGAGGAAAAACTCTTAAGACAGTCTTAACTTTGTGTATGAATCCTCCAGTCTGCAAACAGCTACTCTTGCTGATTAAGACCTTAGAGAATTCATAGGTCCAAATACTAGAATGAAAATGAAGTATATGGCTCAGTTATTTCAGCAACAAGTAGAACTGATCACAGGCTTGACACTCAAAGTGTACCAATGACATAGTTATGTGTGACCCTCAGTAAGTTCCTCATTTGTGTAGACTGTAGGTTGAAGAGCCAAGATTCTCATACATACTACAGATACTCACCACCAGTGCCACACTAGATGGCATGGATCAGCATGTCTGTGTTCATTACCATGCTTGGAGTGAGCCCGTCATGCAGATTCCCTATTTGTATGTTATGGAAAGTTGATTAAGTGTTGGAGACGAGGAGATGAGCCCTGAACAGATCTTTGCCCTGAGATAACCTCTGCCCTGAGATAACTTCTGCCCTGAGCAACTTCCGACCTTTCCTCATCCCCCCACTCTGCCATACCTAACTGATTCCATCCCCTCACCCCGCCACACCTAACTAATTAACATCCTGCCTGGCGACTGCAGAGACGTGAGAACTATACCGTGAATTCTTGGAATAACTGCAAACTGTCCTAGGCCAAAGGCCAAGAAGATTCTGTAACTTTCCACCACCTGCCTCCTCCAGTACCCCCCCTCACCCAAGACCCTAACCCTAACCCTTAAAAAGGCCGCTGTGGCTCAATAAAATTGGACTCTTGACAAGTGTACATTTGCTTGAGTCTCTTCCTCTCTCTCGCCCATCTTATTTCAGGTTAGGGTCCCCCTCGCCCCCACGAATAACGAGGTCCTGCGGGTCGGGACAGTTAAGGGCTGGAGAGATGGCTTAGTGGCTAAGCGCTTGCCTATGAAGCCTAAGGACCCCAGTTCGAGGCTTGATTCCCCAGGACCCACGTTAGCCAGATGCACAAGGGGGCGCTTGCGTCTGGAGTTCATTTTCAGTGGCTGGAGGCCCTGGCGTGCCCATTCTCTCTCTGTCTCTATGTCTGCCTATTTGTCTCTCTGTCGCTCTCAAATAAATAAATTAAAATTAAAAATTAAAAAAAAAAGAAAGTTGGTTAAATGACTGTTCTCTGGGGCTGGAGAGATGGCTTAGTGGTTAAGCACTTGCCTGTGAAGCCTAAGGACCCAGATTTAAGGCTCAATTCCCCAGGACCCACATTAGCCAGATGCACAAGAGGGTGCACACATCTGGAGTTCGTTTGCAGTGGCTGGAGGCCCTGGTGCGCCCCTTCTCTCTCTTTCTCTATCTGCCTCTTTCTCTGTCTGTCACTTTCAAATAACTAAAAATATATAAAAAATTTTAAAAAAATTCTCCGATAATTTGAAACATCCCTCTTGACATTTGGTGCATTTACCTAGACATTTGCCAAGAAAGTGTTTGTTGCAACATCCCTTATGTTACAAAAGAGATCTCAGACTCACATGGGACCATTGCTCTGAAAATCTCACTCAGAGGATGGCAGCTCAGGAAATCAGAAGAGAAGGTTGCAGAATGCCCCCTGGAAGTCTGGGTAGGAGATAGAACGAGGAAGCTGCCATGGAATTGTGAAGTCTCTTTATCTCCTCATCCACCAGAGGACAAAGCTGAGTCTGATCACAGGTGACAAAGCTATTGGTCAGTTAAAGGTAAGGTTCTCCAGGTGCCTTCACTAACAGTAATGCACAGTAGAGACTTTGAAACTTAACATACAGGACCTTTTACTCTTGAGTCCCTAAGTCATACAAAACTTTTCTTTAGTGATATAAGCAAACCCTCCTCAACTGCCTATCCTAATCATCCACTTTGGGTAGTGGTCTCAGTAGGTCTCTAATTCTCGCAGACTCAACCTTACCACCTCTTATGGTCTCAGATGAAAAGTGTTTTCTTCTTCAAATTACCCAAACAAGAAAATAAAAGATCTAGTATGGGAAAATTAATGCTTATCAAAGTAATTGCACAAATTTGATAAACTGAGCATTAGAAAAGTAAACCTTCCTGAAGATGGACATATTCAGATCTCCTAAGCATTTATATAAGTTGATTCTTAACTGAAACCAATTCCGAAATATCTAAAACTCCTTGAGGACTGATGGTTTACTAGTCAGAATGGGTATCTTGGAGGTCAGAGAAAAGAAAGCTGCATGGTCTGAGGTCTTACAGATCACATGTTAGAAACATGTTATTATTCAGTTTTTATTTTTAATTTCCTTTTTATTTTAGAGAGAGAGAGATTTGGTGCTCCAGGGCCTAAGCTACTGAAATTGAACTCCAGATGCCTGTGCCTCCTAGTGGGCATGTGTGACCTTGTGTTTGCCTCACCTTTGTGTGGCTGGCTAACATAGTATCTAGAGAGTCAAACGTGGGTCACTAAGCTTCACAGACAAGTGCCTTAACTGGTAAGCCATTGCTCCAGTCTCAGTTTTTGCTACTATGATGTGATGGCTAAGTTTTGTGTCAACCTGTTTAGAAATCCACGGACATTACTCATAAGTGGGTTTCTGAGGTTGTTTCCTGGAGGATTGACTAAAGGAGGAATCCTTCCCCCAGGATGAGCCCTTGCCCCAAAGTGGGAGACCCCAGTGGGGGTGGGGGATGGTTATCTAAGGAAGCTCTTGGAAGGAATGTATCTCCTCCTCTCACCTGTCTGTTTGCCCCTTGCTGCTCCCTGCTTGCTGCTTGCTACTTTCCAGTGTGGAATGAAGAACACTTCTCTCAAAAAGCCTCCAGGCCTTCAGTGCTGAATTGGGACTGCTGAGGCATCCAGCTTTGTGGACTGAGCAGCTGCTGGTTTCCTTGACTTTCTGGCCTGCAAACTGCTATTGTTGGACTGCTGTAAACTAATCCAATAAATTCCCTTTTAATACAATTCATTCTATCAGTTCTATTCCTCTAGAGAACCCTGACTAATACAGATTGTGGTACTAGGAGTGGTTCTAGAGAAACAGTATTGTAAGGATGGATTTCGCTAGTGGGCTTGGTGCTCTCTGGAGTTGACACTTAAACTTCAGTGCCACTAAAGGCTCTACTGGTAATAAGGAGAGTGATTTTACTGATAATAAGGAGATCACTTTTTCTGGTGATAAGGAAGGCACTAATAATCCATGTTGTGAACTATTTAAAGAACTCTGTGAGATGTGTTGGGTGATCCCGAGTCATATCTTGTGAAGAGCAAGGAATTTAGTGACTCTGAATCTAAAACTTTTGCATATTTGTGGAAAAGTAAGATGAATGATGATGCTGGTTGATTGCTTCTAGCATCTCTGGATAAATTAAGGGAACAGCAAAAGCTCAGAAAGGAAATTTCCAAGCTTAAGAACCATGTACATGATCTGAAAGTTTCTAAGGGTACCCTGGAGGGAGAGTCTCCTCTCTAACCAGAACAAAGCTCAAATTGTAGAAAATCAAACCCAAGCTGTCATTGTAAGATTGGCTAACTTGCAATGTTAACTGAAATTCCAGCCTCACATGCTATCAGAAGTTGAATTGAGGGCACTGATGGAAAAAGAGTGACATCCTATGACCTGGGATGGGGATGTGTGGGAAGACCCTGAAGAATCTGGGGACATTGAACTCTCAGATTCCGAAGTTGTTTTGCATGAGAATGTTACTTCCCCTCCTTTAGCAGCAGTTGCTTCCCTACCCCCACACCCTAAAGTCCTGCTCTCTCCACCCTTGCCTGGGGGAATTAATCTTTCTTTGTCTGAGGAACCAGCAATGGCCCTCCCTGCAGGAGGTGCTGGTGCTTTTCAGTGCCCACCCATCTTTGCTTCTAGGCCTATAACAAGGTGGAAGGCTAGGCATGCTTTGAACAGTGAGCTAGAAAGTGTGACTCAAGAGGAGGTGAGGTACACCCCAAAAGAACTTCAGGAGTTTCCTCACTTGTACAGCCAGAAGCATGGGGAATACATGTGGGAATGTACTTTAAGGGTGTGGGATGATGGAGGAAGGAATATAAGGTTATATCAGGCTGAATTTATTGAAATGAGTTCATTGAGCAGAGAGTTTAGATTCAACACTGCAGCTCATGTGGTTGGAAGAGATGCCAAATTTATTTGATTGGTTGGCTGAATTATGGATCTGAAGATGGCCTACTGTGAATGAGCTCGAGCTTCCTTATATCCCTTGGTTTAATGTTGATGAAGGGATTAAAAGGCTCAGAGAACTTGAAATCCTGGAGTGGATTTGCCATGTAAACTCATCTTTGCACCTGCAATGGGATCATTCAGAATATGTGCCTTTCACTAAGACTGTAAGAAACAGATTTGTAAAGGGAACCCTTTAAGTGCCCAATCTTGGTCTTTTATGTAAAGAAGACATCACAGTGGGAGCTATAGTTGCTGCATTAGATGACCTTATATGCAATGGGTCTAACTGGATCTCAGGGTAACAAGGGCCAAGTGGTAGCACTGAATCACCAAAGGCAAGGTGAATGTGTTTACTGTAATGGACAGTGTATGCAAAACAATGCTCATAACAGTATGACTCATGTACACCTTTGGCACTGGCTGATTAATCGTGGTGTTCCCAGATGTGAAATAGATAAGAAGCCTAGAAAGTACCTGCTTGATTTGTATAAGAAAAGTTCCAGAGTAAAGGAACAAAAGGCTACTTTGAATTCTAGCAACAGAGAATTAAGATTTCTCAACCAGTTTCCAGACTTGAGCCAGTTTACAGATCCTGAGCCCCTTGATTGAAGGGGTAGCAGGATCCCCTTCAGGAAGGACCCTCCCATAATCCAAAAAAGTTTTAATATTAAGCTTAGTCCTATCCTTCCTCAGAGGGACCTATGGCCTTTTGCTTGGATACACTGGGAAACAGGCTCTGAATTGACATTGATCCCAGGAGACCCCAAAGCCATCATGGCCCTCTAGTTAAAGTAGGTGCTTATGGAGGTCATGGGATCAGTGGAGTTTTGGCAAATGTTAGATTGATAATGGGTCCAGTGGGTTCTATGACTCATCCTGTGGTTATTTCCCCAGTTCCAGAATGCATAATTGGTGTAGATATACTTAGGACTTGGCAGAACCCCTACATTGGTTCCCTAACTTGTGGAGTGAGGGCTATTGTGGTTGGAAAGGCCACATGGAAGCCATCGAGGCTCCCACCACCTGGGAAAATAGTGAATCAAAAACAGTATTTTATCTCTGGAGGGACTGCAGAAATTAATACCACTATAAAGGACTTGAAGGATGCAGGGGTGGTTTCCCACCACATCTCCCTTTAACTGTCCTATTTGGCTTGTTCAGAAGACAGATGGATCCTGGAGAATGACAGTGAATTATCAGAAATTCAATCAAGTGGTGACTCCAATTGCAGCTCCTGTACCTGATGTGGTTTCTTTACTTGAGCAGAGTAACACATCTACTGGTACCTGATATACAGCTATTGAACTTGTGAATGCCTTTTTCTCCATACAAGTCCATAAGGACCACCAGAAACAATTTGCCTTCAGCTGGCAAAGTCAGCAGTATACCTTTACTGTTTTACCTCAAGGTTATATTAACTCTCCAGCCCTGTGTCGTAGCTTTGTTCTCAGGGATCTTGATCATCTGTCTCTTCCACAAGGTGTCACATTGGTCCATTATATCAATGACATTACGCTGATTGGATCAAATGATCAGGAGGTGGCAACCACACTGGAGTTCTGGTATAGCATATGCATATCAGGGGATGGAATATAAATCCATCGAAAATTCAAGGACCTTTCATCTCAGTGAAATTTCTAGGTCAGTGGTTTGGGGCATGCAGGGATATTCCTTTTAAGGTGAAGGATAAGTTGTTGCACATGGCCCCTCCTACCACTAAGAAAGAAGCACAATATCTAGTGGGCCTATTTGGATCTTAGAGATAGCAAATTCCTCACTTGGGTGTATTACTCCATCCCATATACCAAATGACTTGGAAAGCTTCTTTTTTTTTTTTTTTTTCCAGTGGGACTCTGAACAAAAGAAGGCTCTTCAACAGGTCCAGGTTGCTGTACAGGCTGCTCTGCCATGGGCCATGTGCTTCAGCAGATACAATGGTACTTGAGGTGCCTGTGGCAGATAAGGATGCTGTTTGGAGCCTTTGGCAGGCCCCCATAGGTGAATCACAGCACAGGCCCTTGGGATTCTGGAGCAAGGCCCTATTGTCATCTGCAGACAATTTATTCTCCCTTTGAAAGACAGCTCTTGGCTTGCTATTAGGACTTAGTGAAAATTGAATGCTTGACAATGGGCCATCAAGTTACTATGTTACCTGAGCTGCCCATTATGAACTGGATGTTATCCGACTCACCAGGCTATATTTTGGACATGCACAGCAGCAGTCCATCAACAAGTTGAAGTGTTATATCCACGATCCTCCGGCTTGTGCAGGCCCTAAAGGCAAGAATGTTAAATGAGCAACTTACTCAAATGTCTATGGTTTCCACTCCTGTTACAATGGCTTATGTCCTCCAGAATGCACCTATGACACCATAGGGTGTGCCCTATGATAACTGACTGAGTACTAGGGCATGGTTTACAGATGGTTCTGCATGTTATGTGGGCACCTCCTAGAAGTGGACAGCTGCAGCATTAGAGCCCTTTTCTGGGACAACTCTGAAAGACTGTGGTGAAAGGAAGTCTTCACAATGGGCAGAACTTTGGGCAGTGCACATGGTTGTGCATTTTGCTTGGAAGAAAAAATGGCCAGATGTGCAGTTAAACACTGATTGACAGGCTATGGCCAATGGTTTGGCTGGATGGCCTAGGATTTGGAAGGAGCACAATTGGAAAATTGGTGAAAGGGACATTTGGGGAAGGAGTATGTGGTTAGAGCTCTCTGAATGGGCAAAGGATATAAAGATATTTGTGTCCCATGTTAATGCTCATCAGAAGGTGACCTCATCATACGATGACTTTAATAATCAAGTAGATAAGCTGACCCATTCTGTGGATAGTGGTCAACTTCTTTCCTCAGCTATTGCTGTCATTGCCCAGGGGGCCATTGAACAAAGTGGCCATGGTGGCAAGGAGGCAGGTTATGCATGGGCCCAACAAAATGGACTTTCCACTAAGGCTGATCTGGCTAGTGCTGCTGCAGGGTACCAAATCTGCCAGTATCAGAGACCAACTCTGAACCCCCAATATGGCAGCATTCCTTGGGTGACCAACCAGCAACTTGGTGGCAGGTTGACTACTTTGGATCACTTACATCATGAAAAGGGAAGCATTTTGTCCTTACTGGAATAGACACTTATTCTGGGTATACTTTTGCTTTTCCTGTACACAGTGCTTCTGAAAAACTAGAATCCATGGTCTTACAGAATGCCTTATCCACCATCATGGTTTTCCATACAGCATTGCTTCTGACCAAGAAACGCACTTCACAGCAAAGGAAGTACTATGACAGTGGGCTCATGATCATGGAATTCACTGGTCTTACCATGTGCCCCCCTCCCCCATCTGGAAAAAGCTGGCTTGATAGATGGGTGGAATGGCCTTTTAAAGGAGGAGTTACAGTACCAACTAGGTGACAATAGCTTGGAGGGCTGGGGGAGTGTCCTCCAGCAGGCTGTATATGCTCTGAATCAGCATCCTATATATGGTACTGATTCTCCCATAGCCCAGATTCATGGGTCCAGGAATCAAATGGGAGAAATGGGAATGGTCCCATTTGCCATCACTCCAAGTGACCCATTAGCCAAATTTTTGCTTCCTGTTCCCACAACCTTATGCTCGGATGGCCTGGAGGTCTTGGTCTCAGAGAGGGGAGTGCTTTTTCCAGGAATTGCAAAGAGCATTTCATTGGACTAGAAATTAAGACTTCCCCCTGGCCACTTCGGGCTCCTGATGCTCTTGAGTAAACAGGTTGAGAAAGGAGTTACCATGATATCAGGAGTGATTGATCCAGACTACCAGGGGAAAATTGGACTGCTGGTCCACAATGGAGGTAAGAAAGAGTATGTTTGGGGTGCAGGAGATCCTTTAGGGTGTCTGTTAGTGTTACCATGCCCTGTTATCAAAGTCAATGGACACCTGCAACAACCCAATAGAGGTAGTGTGATAAATGGTCCAGATCCTTCAGGAATGAAGGAATGGGTCACCCCTCCAGGTAAAGAACCAAGACCTGATGAGGTGCTTGCTGAAGGTGGAGGAAATACAGAATGGGTAATAGAATAAGGTAGTTACAAATACCAGCGAAGGCCACATGACCAGTCACAAAAACAAGGAGTGAGTGTTTTTGTGCTATCTTGTAAAAAGTGTTTGTACATATTTACACCATAATTAAGACGATTTTCTTTTTCCTCTATTGCTCTATTAGGCAATTTTTACAGATTAAGATCATATTGCTAGTTAATTGCTGTTGAATTTATATTTGACTTACTATATTAGAGACTAAGCATTCCTCAAGAAAACTTGCTTTGTGTTGGGGGAAAGATTGTATGTTTCTCATTGTATGTGAGATAGTTATATCATGTTAGGCAGAATTATGACACTGTTATTGGCTTCATTTGCAAATGAACTATGATGTAAGGAGATATGGTTTGGGGTCAAGTTGACAAGGGGTAGACTTGTGATGGTTAAGATTTATATCAACTTGATCTGTTTATGAATCCACAGACATTACCCATTAGTGGGTGTTCTCTGAGGTTGCTTCCAGGGAGGATTGAGTAAAGGAGGGTGAGCCCTTCCCCCAGAGTGGGTGGCCCCTCTGGAGGGGGGTAGGTAGGGAGACTTGATCTAAGGAAGCTCAGGGAAGGAATGCATCCCCTCCTCTCACCTGTTTGCTGCTTGCTGCTCCTTGCTTACTGCTTTCCAATGTGGACTGAAGACCACCGCGGACTTAAGACCAGCGTGGACTGAAGAGCAGTGGCTATCCAGGAAACCTCAAGCCTCCAAGCCTTCAGTGCCAGATTGGGAATGCTGAGGCATCCAGCTTTGTAGACTGAGTAGCTACCTATTGGGTTCCTTGAATCTCAGGCCTGCAAACTACTATTGTTGGACTGTCATAGACTAATCCAATAAGTTCCCTTTTAATACAATTCATTTTATCAGTTCTGTTCCTTTAGAGAACTCTAATACAGATAATAAAATATTTAACTGAACTAACTGGAGCAACTTGGAAGAAGGAAAGATTTGTTTGTGTTCATAGTTTCAGGGGTTTGAGTCCGTGGCCCACTTGCTCCACTGTTTCTTGGCCTACAGTGAGGCAGAAGGGTGCAGCAGAGCAAATCTGCTCACTTCATTGTAGTTGGGAAACAAAGCAAAACAAGGATCTGGGAATGAGCTACACATTTCTTGAGCATACTCCTTTGACAAATTTCATCACCTAAACCCACTTCTTAATACCTGTTCAGCTATGAGGTGAGCATTTCTAATCCTATTACCTGGCCAAAGCACCATTATCTCGGCATCAAGTCTTCAACATATGAGCCTTTGGTGACCTTCTACATCTAAACCATAAGTCATAACTTTAATACTTATTTTGAATCTAGAATATCTTGTTAGCAAATGAAAGAAATTCTAGGTTTGTTTCTATGAAGTCAGGGTCATTATACTCTAAAAGAAAGTCATATTCCATATGAAAGTTAAAGCAATAATCTCTAGAGCATTGGGAGAAGCCAATGTCATTACTAAATGCTTGTAAATCTCAGATGATAGTAATTCTTATTGTATCTCCCATCAATTTACTTTTTGGCTTTTATTAAATCTAAATGTCTTTGTGTAATTAATAATTTTATACTGCTGCAATCCTAGTTAGGTGATTTTTACCAGTCATGACTGAACTACAAATAAAAATTTTAGTGGAAAAAATGAAGACATTTTGATATACCTGTTTCAATTTCTTTAAATTTCCTATCAAAAAAGAGAATCACACTTAGAAATGGCAGAGCCTGACTGTCTCATGTCCCTCAGTTCCTCTGATCTGGGTTATCACATAGCCTGGAAGGATCTTGATTGCCTTATTATTCCTCAGAACAGCAGGCTGTTTCATTTTGCTGATAATAGGCTAAGTGGACCTGGTAACAGAATTTTGCAAAACTCTTATCTTTCTTCATTTGTTTATAGTTATAAGGTCTGAATGTTTGTTTTTTTTTTTTAATTTTAATTTTTTCCAGTTCTGGTTGTAGAACCCAGGGCTTTGCCTAGCACTCTACCTCTACCATTGCATGAGAGCTACAACACAGATCTGAGGCACAAATACATATGAAAATATGAGACAGATTTTGCAATGTTAAGGGAACAGACACATCATGCAGTTGCTAAGAAAAAGGTGTATATTGGAATATCAATTCTCCTGTGAGAGGCAACTTATATCCTATGAGAGAAGATTAATGTTCATTTATGTTCATAGGAATACTTAGAGAAGACATATATCACATTTCAGCCTATTCTTTGTTACCCATTTACAAGCCAGTATAGCACTGGGGTCAGGACAGAATGGACATCATGACAGACATGGAGTAAGTTAGGGTGTTGGTTGGGTCTTATTACCTATCATGCTACATAGTAATGGCAGTGACAGAGGCAGAGATCTATAAGGAGTACTGGGCAAGAAATCAGAGAGCAAGGGTCTGGCCTAAGGACCTTAATTCTCTGGTGGCTCCTAACACTCTGTGGAAGTTGGACATGAACTGTAAGCAACCCCACTCAAGGACACTTGAGTTTCCTGGCTATTCAATTGCTGTATGATTGAGTTGGACATAAGAACATTGCCTGTTAAAGAGTAAACAATTGTGACTGTTTGATATAATTTCTCAAGCATTTCTTTATTATTTCACAACATGTTATTGGGACTGGTACATCTCAAAAGGAAATAGGGGAAATAAACTTTATTTCCTAAGGAAAATATAGAATTGATTGAGTATTAAGTCACATGGTTCTAAGATACATAAATAACTTCATGCGCTCAAAACATAGAGGATGTCAACCCAGAAAAATATCATTGTAGGTTTCATCAACTTCCCTTTACTCAGATTTTACTTTTCTTTAGTCATAAATAAGTCCTTATATAGAATTACTTTATCTCACAGTTATCCATTCACTTTTATTCATTTGTTTATAGTCATGTTTGATTTTTTTTTTTTTTTTTTCTGTTCTGGGTATAGAGCACAAGGCCTTGGCAAGCACTCTACCAGTAAGTGAGAGTTCCAACCTAGATTTGAAACCTATTTCTCTGACATTGGATACAGGTTGCTATCAAACCCAGGGCCTTGGCAAGCGCTCTACCATTGTGTGAGAGTTTCAGCCCAGATTTGAAACACATCATTCTAACATTGGATACAGGTTGCTTATAAAACACTTATAAATTCAGTCATTCAGGATCTTCATCTCTAAACAGGGATGGTTTAAGTCAATAACTTTGAATAAGCTAAGAATTAATGTGAACTATTAATAGCTTAATGAATTTTATACAAGAATATTCTTAAAAATTGAACAATAGTAAAACCCTGTTTACTGCTTTTATGATGATTAATTGGATTAATGAAGGGTAACAAACTTTAACAGTATTTAAAACTATTTAATAGAGTCCATAGTGATTTAACAATGCAAGTGTTCTATCAACCATGAAGAAAGGATATTAAATGATCCCAGGTTAATTAGCTTTCAATACAAGCAAATATTACCTACTCTTTTAAGCCTAAAAGCCATATCAGGAATTTTTAAATGTATGATTCTTCTTAACTTAGTTTAAGAGTGTGAGGAATGCTCAACCTCACTTAATGGGGCTTAACTAAGTTTAATGAACCTTAAGATTTTTACTGAAATTTAGGTTTCTGTATGACATAAAACCTCTTTTGATTTCAGATTTTGGAGGTTTTGCTTAATATCTGGAAAAAATAGCTTCATTCTTGAAACAATGAGGAATACATTGAGCAATGATAAATATAGATGGCTTATTAAAATACTAGTACTGTTTGGATTGCAAGGTAAGAGGAAGATCAGGAAGTTAAATTGTGAGTATTCCAATAACAAAGCAAGTTACGTAACATGTTCTTTGACTTTAAAGAGGCAACTTCTTCCATATGTTCCAATCTTCAGCCCAAGGCAGATCCTCCTCCATACTATTTTGAAATATTATCATTTAACCATTTACCATATATTCTGTGACTTTCAGTTAACAATATCATAACCCAATTGTCCCTAGTGCAAAGTTTTTATAGATATAGGATTTCAGGTTTATTGGGTCTTTGTTGGTGGTGGTGATGATAACTTTGTACTGTTATTTGGTTTTCTAAAAACTTACATATGGTTCACATTATTTTATTTTTACAGAGATCTAGCAATCACATTTTGTCTTATTGTTACGCTGATTCATTTTTCAAATAAAAAAATTGAGAAAAATTTTAATGAGATGTTCTTAATAATAATTCAGAGATTAATTTAACTTCCAAGTTAAATTAGTCAATTTAAAGAATTCATTCACATCTACTACACAAAACTGAAGACATAGTCTTCCATATAATTTTTCCACTTAGAACTTGGAGGAAGGCTTAGAAGTTAAGGTGTTTGTCTGAAAAGCCAAAGGATCAAGGTTTGATTCCCCAAGACCCACATTAGCCAGATGCACAAGGGGGTGCACATGTCTGGAGTTCATTTGCTGGAGGCCCTTGTGCACTGATTCTCTCTCTCTCTCTCTCTCTCTCCCTCCTTCTATGTCAAATAAATAAATAATATTTAAAAAATAGTTTTTTCCATTTCCCCCCAAAAAAGGTCAACATCAATAGGAGTGTAGCTTCTGGCATGCCTCCTATTGTCAAACATATCTAAAAGATTAATAACAGTGATTTTATATTCAAGCTTGTAGTGTGTAGTAGTTTGCAGTATCTTTCAATGTAGCTATCTTAATACTAGAAATTGGTCTCAATTTCCTTCCACTCAAGCTAACAAAACCAAATAAAGAATGGTGTTTGCATCTTTCTTTGTCTCTCTTTTTCTCCCCACTCTCCTTTATCTTCTTTGATAAAGAATTATTTTTATTCTTTATGTTTTGCAAATAGTCTTGACACCATTTATTATTCTGTAGCATTTTATTAATGGTTTAAAAATTTTAACTCTATTTTATATTAAAATATTTGTATAGTCATGAAATATGCCTTATATAATTTGTATTTGCATACGCAATTTTTACATAATAAAAACTCCACATATAACCACATGTAATTTTCTCAGTCAATGTTTAGTATATAAGACATGCAAATTTTTATGTCCTTACACTAGGAAATCACCATATAATCTCATGTATTTTTTCAGAATTAAATGTGAGGCTTTGTTTGATCCTGATATTGGTTATGTCATATATTTATTTTTGTCTTTCTTAGGAGAAAGTCACTTTGAAATCTTAACCCTTTTCCAGGTTCTGGAAATACATTCTTGTTTTCCTATTCATTGTTATTTTTTAGTCTTCCCAAAGAACCCTTACTTCATTACAAAGATGGAAAAAGTATTATGTATTTATTTCATGGAAATAAGAATATTTTTCATTGGCCTTGGTTATAATCTACAAAAATGTAAATTGCAATAGCTACTGCTAACTTTCCTTCATTCTTCTTTTCCTCCATCCTTTATTCTATATATTTCACTCACAACTTTTCTGCCTCACCTCCTAAGTGCTTAGATAACAGGAATTAAGGTATTCAACACCACTCCTGAGTCAGCTATAATTTTCTACAGCAATATTGGCAAATTAAATAATCTCAAAATATTTGGCTAATTGCATAAAATAATTCATTCACTTCATCTAATTTTTACTACATCAATTTCCTACAATTGTTCTAGCAGACCATTTTCATTTAAATACAAATAAATCTTGCTTCCTTATGTAATTTTCACAAAGCCTGCTGTGTAACTATCAATTCAAACTAAAGATATACCAAATGAGGGGTGTGGTAAAGACTACTGAGATTCAGTTCACAAAGTCTCTGACAAGCAGTGAAAGGAAAATGTGGTTTACCTTCACATGCATGTTTTACATTGTCAATCTGTGATCAATAAGCTTTGTATTCATGAAAAAGTGTTCTTAGTTTTGAAAGATATTTGCACAGGCTATATCATTTTCACATTGTCATTTTTATTCTTTTGTTTGTTTGTTTTGAGTAGGGTCTCACCATAGCCCAGGCTTATCTGGAGTTCATTATTTAGTCTCAGGGTGGCCTCGAACTCAGGGTGATCCTCCTACCTCTGCCTCCCAAATGCTGAGATTAATGGGGTATGCCACCATGACTGTTGACATTTTTATTTTTATTTTTTGAATACTTGAGAGGTGTTTCTGACTATTTTTTAGCTTGCATTATTTCCACTAAGAAATCTGCTGCCACTCCTATCACTATTTTCCTGTATGTAATGTATATATTTTTACTGTCAAATTATTTTATTACAATACATTCTAGTGTTGTTTCCTTAAGCTTTCATGTACTTTGTTTCCATTGTCTCTAAGGTGTTGGTTTAAAATTCTCACCAGATGTTTGAAATTTTTTAAAATATCTTTTAAATATTCTATTTGGAGACAAAGAGAGACAGAGAGAGAGAGAGAGAGAGAGAGAGAGAGAGAGAGAATGGGTATACGAGCAGCATCTCTAACCATTGCAAATGAAATCCAGATGCATGCACCTCTTTGTGCATCTAGTCTTATGCAGATCCTGGGACTTGAACCTGGGTCATTAGGCTTGGCAGGGAAGTGCTATAACTGCTGAGCAATCTCTCCAGCACAAAAAGCTTGCGACATTTTAAGAATTATTATCCTTGGTATTTGTTTAGGTTTCTTTTCTTGAGATACAATGGCACTACCATGTGTGCAATTGGATAGCAGTTTTACTCAACTTGCCAATATATTGGGCCCAGATTATTTAACATGACGAATGCAGACATTAAAACCTTTGTTTTATGTTTCTTAACTACTTGGTCTACCATGCATTCATTCTAGGTAGAACCATTGGCTACCATGTCAGATATATTGATATCACCACCAGCACTGCAAAAAGCAAAAAAGAAAAATATATGCCTCCACTTAAGCTTTGTTCATTTGAAATAAATTTCTTTCTAGGATTTTACTTTGATAGTCTTTTTCTGTATCTTAAAATTCACTCATCTTTTTTCATCTATGGTTAATATTTTTTCTATCTTTGTCAGTGTATTTTTTGCTTAAAATATTTTATCACTACATAAATGTGGCTTTTGCTCAGTGAAACCACTTCCTCAGCATTGTAAGAGGTCTCCAATCCACCACCAACACATCTGGAATTTTGAGGTAAAACAAAGTAAGTCCTTTCTTGGGGTTGTTTTCTTAGGTATGTTGGTGACAAAGTGCCTAACAAGTTTAGAAAACTTATTAGGAGTGGTTGTTAGTGGACCTGAACCTGAACATGAGGTTGATAAATCTTTGAGGCTAGTTTATGGGAAGAATTTTGGCAGGCTTGGAGAAGTAGGCTAGAAAGAATAAGAATGCTGTAAGCAGAGCATTATTTATGAGTTATTCATTAGGAGCTCAGATTCTGTCAGAAATGAGGCTCATGAAGACCAGGCTCAGGAGGTTTCATATGGCAGTGAGAGCTCTAGTGAGCTGGACTAGAAGCAACAGTATGCTACGTTCTGTCAAACCATTTCTCTATATATTCTCTATGTCCTGAGATTCTGCGTGAAACTAAATTTAAAATAGTGGATTAATTGGTTTTGTAATTTTCATCAGGACATTAAGATCCATCACAAGCATGAAACCCCAGTGGGAGCTATATTGGAAAGGGACCCATTTCCAGTATCAGGCACAAAGTCATAATTGTCTACCAAACTGTATTTCAGATGCATTGTTGGGAGCAGCTGTATATACACAAAGAAAATGCCTTTACCATTGAATAATTGTTCATATAATATTTACGCCTCAATCATTGGTTAGGAAGCTTTGTCTCTCCCTAGAGAAGAAATCTATGACCAACTCTTCACCTCAGCAAGGTGATGCCAAGACAGGTACATAGCCAGTTTCCAAGCATTGGAAGCCTGGAATCCATAATATTAGTGGAGCAACTTGAATAGACTGTAGTGTTAAGACAACGCTCATCATCTGATTTCAATTACAGACTTCACACCAGTCCTTCTGAGAGCAATATCTAAATAATCATTTAGTCAATTTCTATCTTAGTTTATTTATCTTGTTGTATTTAAAATCCCTAAAGACCTACATTCTAACATTTGTTAATTGTTTATCCTCAAAACAGAGCACATCATCTTAAATATAATGAGAATTTAGAAAGTATTGGCTGGCCTGGACTTAAATAATGGTATTTGATTACAGAAAAACAGTAGTTTCCATCCTAAAAATGATGTATTTCATATCAGTACAGATCTTGAGATTTATACTTTTAAACATTTAAATGACCTATTCTCTTAAAACCAGTTGCCATATTTTAATTTTATCATTCCCACATTAAAATTAGCTAGTGGTAAGAATCTAAACTAGTTCTGGTGGATTCCTTATCTGAATGACATCTTTTTGGCTACATTGAAATCTAGAAAGTGCCATTGTTATGTGGTCTAATTTTGAGTGGCAACTTTTATCCACCTTTAGTATGGCACACTACTTACCTTTTCACGTGGAAGAGTAATACAGATTGTGATGCATTATTGAGATATCAAACCTAATATTGTCCCAAATACTATCGAATAAAAAGATATTAAAAATGTATGTACAGGGCTGGAGCAATGTCTCAGTGGTTAAAAGTGTTTGCTTGCAAAGTCTGACATCCTGAGTTTGATTCACAGTACCCATGTAAAGCTAGATGTACAAAGTGACACTTGCATCTGGAGTTGCTGTGCAGTGAGAAGATGCCCTGTGTGCCTGTTCTCTTTCTCTTTCTCTCTCTCTCTCTCACTTAAATAAATAAATAAAAATATTTAAAATAAAAATACATATGTAGATATACCACATCTTAGTTATCCATTCTTCTAGTGATGGACATTTGGGATGATTCCAGCTCTTAGCTATTATGAATTGAGCCATTACAAACATGGTTGAGCAAACCTCTCTGGCCTGTGGTTTGCAGGTTTTAGGGTAGATGCCCAGTAAGGGAATAAGTGGAATTCTATACAGCAGTAAGAAAACAAGGCACAATGAAATTTGAGGGAAAATGGTTGAACCTGGAACAGATCATTCTCAGTGAACTTACTCAATCACAGAAAAAAAAAATTTTTCACATAGTCTCACTCATCTATAGCACTTAACCTGAATCTACCCAAGATGCCTTACATACCCAGCAAGCATCTCGTGGACTAGTCAATAAGAGGGGTGGGGAGGGAGGGGAGGGCAGTGGAGGGGGTGGGAAACACAAATCTAGATCCAAAAGGCAATGGTACCATAAAATTTTACATCCTAAAAGGCAGACCAAATGGCTGAACCTTCACCAGGCCATTAGAGGAAACACATGAGCCACAAGACACTAGAGACGGTATGATGAAGACTGATCTTAATCTTCTACAGCTTCTCTTCCTCCCTCCCTCTCCCCACCCCTCTATCTCTCCTCTTTTCTCTTTAACTCTTTTAAATTAGTTATCTTTTTCTTCCTTTTCTTAGTGGGCACTGACTTGTAACTCCCAGTACCAGCATGTGGCTATCATCCACAATGAGCTTTTGATCAGAAAGACCTACAAGGTTTCCTAAAAGGAAGACAGATTTTTGTCAGAGTACTTGACGACCCACCAAAGGCTAATAATAAGACCCTACTGCTGAAGACACCTTTTGTGGTTGACACATAAAGTGGCTGGAAGCTGGAAGACAGTCAGTCCCCAGACAAACAGCTCATCTAGGGCCAGAAGGTGGAACATGGGTGACTTGGGGAAAATGACCAATATCAGTGGTCCAAGCAACTCAAGGTCTAACTTACTTAGCAGCAAAGTGATGCCCACCCAAGTGCAATAGCGGCAGAACCATGGTGGGGAACCAACTGCTCTCCATTCAGCTAACTGATCCCCTCAGTGGTATGGGACCCATAGCTGGAGCTGGGAAACAGGTCAGAACCATATCCAAACATAAGCCCACTCTCCATTATCAAGCTACCATCAATCGTGGGCTACAAAAAGGCCTACACCTATTAAATGCTCTATAAAAAAGTAAGGGTTATCTCATTTGTCTGGTACTAATTTACTCTCCGTTGGAGAATCTGCTTCTGTTTTTCAGGTAGATGTAGATGCTAAGGAGAGAGCCACCCCATCATACCTCAAAAGGGCCCCTGCTGAAACTAAGGACAATTGGCGAAACAAGCAAGGGTGATGTTTTCCTGATGAACCAGATACCAGCACAAAGGAGAAGGAGACCAACGCAGAGAAAAATCAACTCCTACCAAATCAGAGAGCCAGAGCCTCAGAGGCCCCCAACATCAGCACTGAAGCAGACCAAAAATGAACCCAACATGGTTCAGGGAAATTTTGTGGAAGAGGGGGCGGGAAGAATGTCAGAGCCACATGTTGGGTCATAATACACAGAGACATTTATCTCACCCATAACTGTGGGCTAGCTCCAGAATGCATGACCCATATACCTCAACAAGGAGGGGTCAAGGGGAGGGGTAGGTCACAGATGAGCCTAAAAATGGTACCAAACTGACTGTATTCTCTGAGTACATAACTAATTAATAAAAAAATAATAAAGAAAAAAAAAGAAATAATACATATGTATAGAGTATGACCTGTTAGAACAGAAGAATCCACTTGGATTTGAAAATTAACTTGTAAAACTCTATTAGGATGAAGCTAAATGTTATGTGCCCTTGTCCATCCCAAAAGAATGATTGACTTAAATGACTTAACAAATAAATGTAGTTTTGACAGTATCAGAAGGGTTTGCAAATTTACATTTTTTTTCTAATGTACTAAATGTCATTGTGAGGGAATCCTTGTTCATGCATTGCAGTTTGTTTATCTCATAAACATGTCTCCCTGTTTTTACTATAGTATAATAAGATGTTTGATGTAGGAAAATTTAGATGAAGTCAGTTACAACATCCTTCATTTTATTTCAGTAAGCTTATGCCAGTGTGTATGTTCATTTCCTCTAAATTATAACTTTTTCTCCTCTTTAGAATACTTAATGATGGGAGTTTTTTCCTCCTAACTTATACAAATGACACCCTTAGGTCCCTCATCTACTTCTGGATACACAGCTTGCTTTGTGACAATGTCCCCTGTAACACCTGATTAAATGAGGTTGACATACAACCCAGTCTGGTCAATTGAAGGTTTCATCCAGAGCATGTGGAACTGTTACCCAGAGACATAGAAGGTACAGTTCATAACACTGAAACACTCTTTTGTACTTGATACTCAACTGTCAGGAATAGCCTTGTACAAATATATCTGGAGTAGAGGAAGAAAGACAGAAACTCTGAGCCACAAACACAAGCCAGGAGGAGAACATGTGAACTCAGATGGAACAAAAAGAGGAAAGATAGCTCACAAAGTATTGAATGATTTTTTTTTTATTAAGAACATACTTTATATGGATATATCATGCATTGGTAATATCTTTCCCTCCTCTCCACACCCATTCTGGTGGGGCCCCTCCTCAGTGGGGTTGGTTTTATTCCCCATGGGATTCAGGGTTATGCATTGTGAGAGCAGCAGTCAGTTTTTGGAGTAGGCAATACCTCTGGATATGATGTCTTTACCTATGGCTCTTACAATCTTTCTACCCCCTCTTCCACAAAATTCCTTGAGCTTTTAGTGGGTGTGTTTTAAATTTACTTCAGTTATAAGTTTTTAGGAGCCTCTGGATTTCTGGTTTGTTGTGTGTTGAGTGTCCTCAGTGTCTGTCTCCTTCACTCTGGTGCTGATTGTCAGGCTCACTGTGGGAGCAGCACTCCTGCTTGTCTCTCCAATTCCCTTGTGGTTTCACTTGGGCCTTCACTGAAACGCAAGGGGTGGCTTATCTCCTTTGGTCTCATTACCTTCTGAAAAAGAAAAAAAAAAAATTCTCCAATGGAGAGTGAAGTCAGCATAGGTTAAATAGGATAGGCATTACTAATTTAATGAGAGTTTGATGGATGTAGCTCCTCTTTTAGCCAAAGACTAGAGGGAGCTTGACACTGGCGAGCATAATCTTTGTCTCCATAGAATTCTAACCTGATTCCCAGTTCCAGATATGGGTTCCTTTCCACTGAGCAGATCTCTTAGCCAATCAGAAAGCCAATGATTACCCCTGCCAAGGCTGTGTACCACCATTTCACTGGTATGTACTTCTTATCTGGCTGCTTCTCAGTAGCTTAGACCCCTGCTTGCTAACACCTTTGTTGGTCACTTTCCCCAGTAGCTCATGCAGGCTTTCCAGCACTAGAGAGGCTGTCTAGGGACTGGCTCTCTCCCAGATTCCAGCTGTGTTTCTCTGTGCTGTTTGTTGGCAGCATATGGTGTCTTTAGTAATAGGGTCTTGCCTTTTAACTCCTTTTAACTACCTTTGAATTGAGTGCTTTGACAGAAGCTGATCTTGTTTTGGGAACCTCATGGGTCTCTCTGATCAACAGCTCAATGTGGGTAACACCCATTTCTATTGTATTGTGAGTTACAGGTCAGATCCAAAATTTTTTTAAGATTAGGCTTCATCCTACTCTCTCCAGAGCCCTTCTTTTCTGATGCTCTCCCTATACTGTTGAGTGTTATATTTTCAAGGAGAAAGGTTTCTCTGGTACCAGCTCATTTTGGGTTTAGTTTTGTGTTTATTTACTCACCAACAGTGAATGAGGGTTCCACTTTTCCCATATCCTCACCAACATTTGTTGTTGTGGTTTTTTTTTTTTTTTTTTTTTTTTTTTAATGATTGCCATCGTTACTGAAGTATGGTGGGATCTAGAAGTCTTAACCTAAGTAATAAGATAGGAGAAAGAAATAAAAGCAATACAAATTGGAAAGGAAGAGGTCAAATTAGCCTTATTTGCAGATGATATGATCCTATTCATAAGTGCTCCAAGAGCCACCATCTCAAAACTTCTAAATGTGATTATTTCTTTCAGCATAGTGGCAGGAGACAAAATCAACACACAAAAATCAGTAGCCTTTTTATATGCAAAGGAAAAGCATACAGAAAAAGAAATTAGCAAGGCTGTCCCATTTTCTATAGCCACAAAAAATCAAATACCTTGGAATAACACTAACCAATGATATGAAAGACCTCTATAATGAAATCACAAAAACACTCAAGAAGGAAGTTGAGGAGGACTTGAGAACATGAACAGCCATCACATGCTCCTGGATAGGCAGAATTAATGTTGTGAAAATGGCAATTCTACCAAAGGCAATATACATATTTAATGCAATACCAATAAAACTTCCAGCATCATTCTTCACAGAGATAGAAAAAATAATTTCAGAATTCATATGGAATGGCAGTAGGCCTCAGATAGCCAAACATATCCTTAGCAAAAGAAATACCTCTGGAGGAGTCAGCATACCCGATCTAATGTTATAGTACAAAGCCAAAGTAACAATGAGTATTGATCAAAGTATTCATGTATTTTAAAGTTGATAATCTGTTTGATGGGCAGTAGTTCCAAGAATCCAAGAAAGCACTTGCTGTCTGGAAGCATCTCCTGTCTGGAAGAATCAGTATGGAGAGAAATTCTGATATGTGAAAAATGTTGGGTCAACTGTTTCACATGATCTCATTTCAACCTCAAACAAACCAATCTTATCTCTAGCATTTCACAGATGATGGAAACAAGATTGAAATGGGTTATTTAAAGTCATTTAAGCATTAAATTTGAATATACATTCAGGTTATTCTGATCCCAGAATCATAATCTTTGCACACTTTACTTTCATAATTTTGGTGAGGTTTGCTTCCAGGCCATCAACATGAGTAGGCTATCATTCTGGCATAATGGTAGATTTAAAAACAATTGAAAGATTGCAAAGATATGATAAATAATTTGTCTCTACATATTTGCTTAATTAATAGAATTAAGAAATTTGGGATTAAAGGAAAATTAACTTTAAGTTAATGGACTCATCGAATATTTTTGTCTTATAGAGAATAAAATAACTTTATTTTTTTGTGTGCCTCTTTTTTGTTTTTCAAGGTAGGGTTTCACTCTAGCTCAGGCTGACCTGGAATTTACTATGTAGTCTCAGGGTGGCCTCAAACTCATGGCGATATTCCTACTTCTGCCTCCCAAGTACTGGGATGAAAGGTGGGCTCCACCACACCAGGTCCAAAATGATAACTTTTGAACCTTCTTCATCAACATTATTATTTTTAATAAAGTAATAATAAATAATGTAAATAAACTATAAATAAATAAAAATAAATCATTTGCTAATAAAAAAATATTCTTAGTATTCCCTAAGCATATCCGACACAAGTTAATTAATAAATACCTTTGATAAATATCTTAAAAGAAAGATTCACAGAAATTACTGTTGTCATAACAATTTTACAAAGTCCACACAGAAAGTAGCTATATACACATTTGAGTAAACTCATTTCTATAATCTTGAGTTAGGCTTAGCTTTCTATAATGAAAATATCTCTGTGGAATCACCAATGCTGTGTTCTTTCCAATGTAATTTTGGAATTTTAGCATTTGTCAGTGGTTGATATAAAATTGCCCTTTCTACTCAAGACAAAGGCCTGCAGCAGTAACTCAGAAAACAACTACATTTGATTGTTAAGTTTTATTTTTACAAAATAGATGTTCCTAAACAAGTTTGACCAACTCACTAAAATAAGTCTATTAAGCAATACTATTTGTAATTATGCTTGCAAGTATGTCATCAAAGGGGAAAATTGTCTTAATGCTTTTAAAAGCTATAATTATGTCATTTTAAACTTTAAAATTCTTGACTAGCAACTAGAAGATTAAAAATAATTTTCATGAGTCTAGATAAAAATTCAAAATACCACTTGGAGACTTCAATACAGTTATATATGTTGAAAACTGTTGAAAAAATAATTTATCTTAAATTACTCTATAATATTCTCTCTTAAGCTTTGTAGTAATTTAATTTTGTATTGCTTTTAATGAAAAATAAAATGAGGACTTAAGTTCACTCCTTGAGACAGGCTGTGTACATCAGACAACTATTGTTTCTAGGAAATAATCTGTAAATAAAAAAAAAAGCATGACAACCCTCAAAAATGGAAGAAAATTCTATGAAAATAGAAAATGTGCCAAAACATTAAGCTTTGCCTCCAGCAACAGGTAGAGTAGATAAAGAGCATCATAGATTGCATGTGCCTATAGAGGTGAATACTAAACCCAGGCCCACCCAAGCAAGGACACAAAGATAAGCATTGTGGGACACAAAAATAAGAATAAGTTGAGCTGGAGAGATGGCATAGCGGTTAAGCACTTGCCTGTGAAGCCTAAGGACCCTGGTTCGAGGCTTGACTCCCCAAGACCCATGTTAGGCAGATGCACAAGGGGGCGCATGCATCTGGAGTTCGTTTGCAGTGGCTGAAGGCCCTGGTGTGCCCATTCTCTCTCCCTCCTTCTATCTGCCTCTTTCTGTCCCTCTCTGTCTCTCTCAAATTAAATAAACAAAAATAACAAAAAAAAATAAGAATAAGTAGACAACAAATTAAAATGGTCACCACTTCAAATGTAAGATAAAGCAATAAATTTAAATGACCTCAGGGTAGAGAGATGGCTCAGCAGTTGAAGGTGCTTGCTTGTAAAACCTGAGGGTCTGGGTTCAGTTTCCCAGTACCCATGTAAAGCAAGATGCACAGGGCATCACTGCTTCTGGACTTGGATTGCAGTGGTGGGAGGTTCTCTTTTTCTGTCTCTCTGTCCTTGTAAATAAATAATAAATAAAATATTGTAAATGACCTTAATAAATAAGTAGCAGATGCTCACATAAAGAAAGTAAAACCATGAAATACAAGAGATGGGTGGTATGAAAACTGCTAGTTATAAATGCTAAGCTTAAACATGTGACCAGTGAAATTTATAATGTGATTGTTTAATTTGGAAAGTAACATGGTCTTGGGAATGTTTTGAGTGTTCTATATAAGTATAATGAAGGGCATTATGATCTGAATATAAAATGTCCCACCAACCTCATAGTTGAAAGTTTGGCTCCTACCTATCACACTGTTTGAGGAGTTGATGGAAACACCAGCTAGGTGGGGGCTTGCTGGAGGAAGCAGATCACTAGAGCAAGCTTGTAAGAAACACCCAGTCTAGGTTCTTTTTTGTGTCTCTGTTTCCTGTCTCTCAGGGGCTTAGTCACATCTCTTACACATTTGTCCTGCTGTGATGTTCTGCATCAGCATGGGACCTGAATCCACAGAGCCAAGAATAAAATCTCCGAAATCATAAGCTAACATAAGCCTGTTCTTCCTTACGTTGTTTATGGCAAGTGTTTTGTTAAAGTGATGAAAAATCTAATACAAAAATGCACAAAAATAAAAGTAAACTAAAACTATACAAAAATGTTCAAGCGACATATATACTAAAAAAAAAATCCAATTCCTCTATAGTAGAAATTCATGAGACAAATAACAGAAAATACAGGACAAATAATATTCATAGAAAGCAGGCTAAGAGTATTCTAACATAAATGAGATCAGTCTTCTGAGAAAAGTACTCAAGGCATGGAAAACAGGATAAAATGGAATTAATCTGTGTAAATAGTGCTGATATGATGGTACCCATGGCATGATAGACAATAAGAGCCATAAAAAATTGCAAGAATAATTAATTTTAACTTTCCACATTTAGAAACAGCAAGGGAAATTTCCTTCTCTCTTCTAGATCCTAGTGAATTAAAATTGTTAAATAGAACTTCACAATTCCAAGAACACAATCATATGTTGTTTCCTCTCATCCCTTCAGTCATTTATTTTTAAGTTTTAGCTATTGTAACTTTAAAAGAATTAAATTAATTGCATTTTTAAAATTAAAATTGATTTTTAACATTTAGAAAATCCTACAATTGTACATATTTGATGTTTTGATTCACATGTACATCATATATTTAGATCACAGTAAAGTATCTCTTCAGATATTTATCATTTGTTTATGGTGAAAACATTGACAAATCTTTCTTTCTTTCTTTTTTTTTGGTTTTTTGAGGTAGGGTCTCACTCTAGCCCAGGTTGACCTGGTCGACCTGGAATTAACTCTGTATTCTCAGGGTGGCCTTGAACTCTTGGTGATCCTCCTACCTCTGTCTACTGAGTGCTGGGATTAAAGGCGTGCACCATCACACCTGGCTGACAATTCTTTTTCTTATCTTTTTCAAAAATGCCCTATATTATGGGTACTTTCAGCTATCCTACTGTGTATTAACATTCCAGAACTTCTTATTCCTATCTAAACTCTATCTTGTAAGTCTTAGTACCCAATACTCAAATTTTATTTTACTATATATTTAATATGCATACTAAATATATATATATATATTAATTAGGAGATATATATATATATATATATATATATATATATATATATATATATATATATATATATGCATGCGTGCATGCTGTGCATGCTAAGGCATTTTCTTGCTCCAGACAAAAGCCACTCTATGCTTCTGGCTTTATGTGGGTACTGGGGAATTGAACCCAGACTGGAAGGCTTTGCAAATAGGCACTATAATCCACAGGACAATATCACCAGACTCAATTGATCAATTTGTAAAGTAGTGTTTAACCATCATCTGTCTTTTGCAGTAATTCTTTTTATGTTTTGTTTTTACTTTTTTATTGACAATTTCCATAATTGTAAACAATATCCCATGGTAATTCCCTCCCTCCCTTGATTGCAGGAATTCTTTTATTTTCATGTTTCTTTCATAGTTGGTATTATCACTACTCTCACCTCAAATTAATATTCTTGATTTATGCCCTTAAGTATAACTTTATTAAATATACATTATGGACAACTTCTGGTTAAGATGGCAGCGTAGGTACCACGCCAAAGCAGCCTGGGGGGTGGGGGAGAGACTAAAAAAAATCTGCAAAATACACACTTTTAATAAAAAGTGAGGTGTATAGGAAATTGAAGCAGCAGCGGAGAAGTAGGAGAGATCCAGAGCATCCAGAGCCCACACAGGCCGGCAAAAGTGGTCCCAGCAGCTCAGCCAACCACAGCAGCAGCGGGGCGCACCAGAAAGCCACCAGGCTCAGCTCCAGCCACAGGAAAATCCAGGTGTGGGAGCTTCCCCTCACACTGGCGCTCACCGCAACTCAGGAAATGTAAAGGGAGAGTGGCAGTGAGCAGCGGAGGAGCAGACCCCGAGGTAGAAGAACACGTGGAGCAGCGAGAGAACCAGAGCAGCTGCGGCTACCTCCTCTCCCCCATTGCCTGAGCCCAGCTCCAGCGAACAGAGCAGCGTCCTGGGACCCGGCCACACCAACTTGAGCCAACAGCGGGACCCAAGCAGGAGCAGAGTTCGGCAGCAACATCAGCAGCTCCAGAACTGGTACTAGTGGCCCCAGAGGCAGCAGACCCAGGAGTGGCAACAACAGCAGATCCAGCAGCTTCAGCAGCAGCAGTGGCTCCAGAAGTGGCAGCTACAGCAGCAGCAGCAGCAGCAGGGGCAACAGCAGCAGTGGGCCCAGCAGTAGCAGCTTGAGCTGCTGACAGACCCAGCAGAGGCAGCTTTCGCAGCAGCGGTTCCAGCAGTGGGGGTGCTGATCTGCAGGGCCACAGTTGCCAGGCTTGGTTTGCCCCACAGGAAAAGCCAGTGCCCAGATCCAGAAATCAGAACAGCAGCCCGACGCCCCAGGAAGCAACTTGACTGAGACCAAACTAATCCAAGGTAACTGGGTTTGCACCAGCGAAGGGTCTCACTTGGTCACAAGCTGACTGGGATCCCTCAACATACCAGAAATGTTAACCTCTATGTTGACAGAGAATCTGGTTGTTATAATAACTACTCTGGCATACATACTTGGGGCTGTTTTTGACTTAAGGGGTACAGTGTTTAGTTAACTTTTAGAATCTGCCTGTGTTTTATTCCACTCGGCCTACTTGAATACTTCCATAGCAGGGAAACTCAACCCCTAGGATCACCTCTGTAGATACTCTGAGAGTCTTAAGAGCCACATCTACCACGTTAAGCTCCTACACTGAAATTATATCACATCAAATCAATTGATACAGCTAAGAATACCCAGCTAGCTAGAAAATCCAAGCATTAACTTAATCCAAGATGCAAAAATATATACATTATAACACAAGAAACATTAAAAAGCAAGACGATATAAATCCACCTAAAAGTATTAATGTATCAGAAATGACCTCCAGTGAGAACGAGTTAGAGGAAATACCTGAAAAAGATTTCAAAAGAATGATTGTAAATATGCTCAAAGAAGTCAGAGAACAAGTCAAAGGAGTCAAAGAGGAACTTAAAGAGGAAATCAAAGGAATCAAAGAAGATGCAGGACACCAATTTCATGAAATAAAGAAGGCATTACAAGACATATATAAGGAAATAGAAATAATAAAGAAAAACCAGTTAGAATTACTAGCAATGAAGAACACAGTTAATGAAATGAAAAACTCGGTAGAAAATCTCACCAGTAGAAAAGATGAAGGAGAGAACAGATTATCAAAGCTAGAAGATCAGGTGGCAGATCTAATACAGGCCAACAAAGAGAAAGACAAACTTAGAGAAAAGTATGAGTGGGAATTTCAAGATATTCGGGACACTATGAAAAGATCAAATATTAGAATTCAGGGCATAGTAGAAGGAGAAGAATTCCACTCCAGAGGCATAGTAGGTGTCTTCAACAAAATCATAGAAGAAAATTTCCCCCAAATTGGGAAAGAGGTGCCAATACAGATACAATGAAGCCTTTAGAACCCCAGCCAGACAAAACCTGGAAAGAAACTTTCCTTGCCATATTATAATCAAACTTCCAAACACACACTCCAAAGTAAAAATATTGAAAGCAGTTAGAGAGAAAAATCAAGTTACCTACAAAAGTAAGCCCATCAGGATTATCACAGATTATTCAACACAAACTTTTAAAGCCAGAAGGGCTTGGGGTGATATATTCCAAGTTCTGAAAGATAACAACGGTCAACCAAGGTTACTTTATCATGCAAAGTTATCCATTCAAATAGACAGAGAAATAAGGACATTCCATGACAAAAGCAGGTTAAAGGAGTATTTGAAGACAAAACCAGCTCTACAGAAAATACTTGATAGAACCCTCCATGCTGAAGAAAAGGAAAAACACATATAAGGAACCTAGAAAAAACAAGCAATACTCAAATACTAGTTAACTGAAGAGAGCACAGGTAGAACCAGAACCACAAAAAAAAAAAAAAAAAAAAAAAAAAAAGGCAAACATAAATACAAACCATTCAATAATATCTCTTAATATCAATGGCCTCAATGCCCCAACCAAAAGACATAGATTTGCAGACTGGGTTAAAAAGCAGGATCCTACAATTTGTTGTCTCCAAGAAACTCACCTTTCCACAAAGGATAGACATTATCTTAGGGTGAAAGGTTAGAAGACAGTGTTTCAAGCAAATGGGCCTAGAAAACAAGCAGGGGTTACTATCCTAATATCGGACAGGGTAGACTTCAGTCCAACGTTAGTCAAGAAAGATAAGGAAGGTCACTTTATATTGATTAAGGGCACACTCCAACAGGAGGACATTACAATCCTAAACATATATGCACCTAACTTGGGGGCTCCCAAATTCATCAAACAAACACTATTAGAACTAAGGTCACAGATAACACCAAACACAGTGGTGGTGGGTAACTTTAACACCCCACTCTCATCAATTGACAGGTCATCCCAGGAAAAAATAAACAGAGAGGCAGCTGGACTAAATGAGGTCATAGAAGGAATGGACTTATCAGATATATACAGGACATTTTATCCAAAGGCTGCAGAATATACATTCTTTTCAGCAGCACATGGAACATTCCCTATAAGAGACCATATATTAGGACACAAAGCAAATCTTAACAAATTCAGGAAAATTGAAATAATTCCTTGCATTCTATCTGACCAAAATGGAATTAAACTACAAATCAGTAGCAAGAAAGGCTATAGAGCATACACAAAATCATGGAAACTAAACAATACACGACTAAATGATGAATGGGTCAATGAAGAAATCAAGAAGGAAATCAAAAAATTTATAGAGTCAAATGATAATGAGAACACAACATACCAAAATCTCTGGGACACAATGAAGGCAGTTCTAAGAGGTAAATTTATAGCCTTAAGTGCCTATATTAAGAAATTAGAAAGGTTGCAAGTAAATGGCCTAATGCTTCGCCTTAAAGCCTTGGAAAAAGAAGTACAAGGCAAACCAAAAATCAGTAGACGGGAAGAAATAATAAAGATTAGGGCAGAAATTAATGAAATAGAAACAAAGAGAACAATCCAAACAATTAATGAAACAAAGAGTTGGTTCTTTGAAAGGATAAACAAGATTGATAAACCCTTAGCAAATCTGACCAAAAGAAAGAGAGAAGAGACACAAATTAATAAAATCAGAGATGAACAAGGTAACATCACAAGAGATTCCAGAGAAATTCAAAAAATCATAGGGACATACTATAAAAGCATATACTCCACAAAGTATGAAAATCTGAAAGAAATGGATGATTTCCTTGATTTATATGATCTACCTAAATTAAATCAAAATGAGATTAATCACTTAAATAGACCTATAACAAACATGGAGATCCGAACAGTTATCAATAATCTCCCAACTAAAAAAAGCCCAGGCCCGGATGGATTCACTGCTGAATTTTGCCAGACTTTTAAGGAAGAGCTAACCCTATTGCTTCTTAAGCTTTTCCAGGAAATAGAAAAAGAAGGAATTCTACCAACCTCCTTCTATGAGGCCAGCATCACCCTGATACCAAAACCAGGCAAAGATAGAACAAACAAAGAAAATTACAAGGGCTGGAGAGATGGCTTAGCAGTTAAGCGCTTGCCTGTGAAGCCTAAGGACCCCGGTTCAAGGCTCGGTTCCCCAGGTCCAACGTTAGCCAGATGCACAAGGGGGCGCATGCGTCTGGAGTACGTCTGCAGAGGCTGGAAGCCCTGGAGCTCCCATTCTCTCTCTCTCCCTCGATCTGTCTTTCTTTCTGTGTCTGTCGCTCTCAAATAAATAAATAAATTAATAAATTTTTAAAAAAATTAAAAAAAAGAAAATTAAAGACCAATCTCCCTCATGAACATAGATGCAAAAATTCTCAACAAGGGCTGGAGAGATGGCTTAGCAGTTAAGCGCTTGCCTGTGAAGCCTAAGGACCCCGGTTCGAGGCTCGGTTCCCCAGGTCCCACGTTAGCCAGATGCACAAGGGGGCGCACGCGTCTGGAGTTCGTTTGCAGAGGCTGGAAGCCCTGGCGCGCCCATTCTCTCTCTCTCCCTCTATCTGTCTTTCTCTCTGTGTCTGTCGCTCTGAAATAAATAAAAATTAAAAATTAAAAATAAATAAATAAAAAATAAAAAAAAAATTCTCAACAAAATATTGGCAAACAGAATACAAGAGTATATCAAAAAGATCATTCACCCTGACCAAGTAGGCTTTATCCCAGAGATACAGGGGTGGTACAACATATGCAAATCTATAAATGTAATACATTACATAAACGGGTTGAAGGACAAAAATCACATGATCATCGTATTAGACGCAGAGAAAGCATTTGACAAAATCCAACATCCCTTCATGATAAAAGTCCTCAGAGACTGGGAATAGAAGGAATATATCTCAATATAATAAAGGCTATTTATGACAAGCCTACAGCCAACATATTACTAAATGGGGAAAAAACTGGAAGCTTTTCCACTAAAATCAGGAACAAGACAAGGGTGTCCACTGCCCCCACTTTTATTTAATATAGTTTTGGAAGTCTTAGCCATAGCAATAAGGCAAGAGATACACATAAAAGGGATACAAATTGGAAAGGAAGAGATCAAGTTATCATTATTTGCAGATGACATGATTCTATACATAAAGGGCCCTAAAGACTCTACTAGCAAACTGTTAGAGCTGATCAAATCCTACAGCAATGTAGCAGGATACAAAATAAATACACAGAAATCAGTAGCCTTCATATATGCTAACAAAAAACACACAGAGGATGAAATCAGAGAATCACTCCCGTTCACAATTGCATCAAAAAAAAATAAAGTACCTTGGAATAAACCTAATGAAGGAAGTAAAGAATCTCTACAATGAGAACTTTAAAACACTCAAGCAAGAAATTGCAGAAGACGCTAAAAAGTGGAGAAACATCCCTTGTTCCTGGATTGGAAGAATCAATATTGTGAAAATGGCAATCTTACCTAAAGCAATCTACACATTTAATGCAATCCCTATCAAAATTCCAAAGGCTTTCTTCATGGAAATAGAAAAAACAATCCAAAAATTCATTTGGAATCACAAAAAAAACTCGAATATCTAAAATAATACTGAGCAACAAAAATGAGGCTGGTGGTATCACCATACCTGATTTTAACCTATACTGCAGAGCCATAGTAAAAATAACAGCATGGTACTGTCACAAAAACAGACATGTAGATCAGTGGAACAGAATAGAGGACCCAGATATAAGCCCAAGTAGCTATAGCCACCTGATATTCGATAAAAATGCCAAAAATACTCATTGGAGAAGACAGCCTCTTCAGCAAATGGTGTTTTAAAAACTGGATATATATCTACAGAAGGATGAAAATAGATTCTTCTCTCTCGCCATGCACAAGAATTAAGTCCAAATGGATTAAAGACCTTCACATCAGACCTGAAACTCTGAAACTGCTAGAGGAAAAAGTAGGGGAAACCCTTCAACATATTGGTCTTGGCAAAGACTTTCTGAATACAACCCCAATTGCTCTGGCAATAAAACCACAGATTAATTAGTGGGACCTCATGAAATTACAAAGATTTTGCACTGCAAAAGACACTGTGAAAAAAGCAAAGAGGCAACCTACAGAATGGGAAAAAATCTTCGCCAGCTGTATATCTGATAGAGGATTAATATCTAGGATATACAAAGAACTCAAAAAGTTAAATAATAATAAGGAATCAAACAAGCCAATTAAAAAATGGGCTATGGAGCTAAATAGAGAGTTCTCAAAGGAAGAAATACGAATGGCATATAAGCATCTAAAAAAATGTTCTACGTCACTAGTCATCAGGGAAATGCAGATTAAAACTACATTGAGATTCCATCTCACTCCTGTCAGATTGGCCACCATCATGAAAACAAATGATCATAAATGTTGGCGGGGATATGCAAAAAAAGGAACCCTTCTACACTGCTGGTGGGAATGCAATCTGGTCCAGCCATTGTGGAAATCAGTGTGGAGGTTCCTAAAACAGCTAGAGATTGATCTACCATATGACCCAGCTATAGCACTCCTAGGCATATATCCAAAGGACTCATCTCATTTCCTTAGAAGTACGTGCTCAACCATGTTTATTGATGCTCAATTTATAATAGCTGGGACATGGAACCAGCCTAGATGTTCCTCAACAGATGAGTGGATAATGAAGATGTGGTACATTTATACAATGGAGTTCTACTCAGCGGTAAAGAAAAATGAAGTTATGAAATTTGCAGAAAAATGGATGGACCTGGATAGTATTATACTAAGTGAGGTAACCCAGGCCCAGAAAGCCAAGCATCACATGTTCTCTCTCATATGTGGATCCTAGCTACAGATGATTGGGTTTCTGCGTGAGAATGAAAATACTTAGTAACAGAGGCCAGTAGGTAAAAAGGAGACATAAAGGGTAGAGAAAGGAAGGGAGGAGGATACTTAATAGGTTGATATTGTATATATGTAATTACAATGATTGTAATGGGGAGGTAATATACTGGAGAATGGAATTTCAAATGGGAAAGTGTGGGGGTGGGGAGGGAGGGAATTATCATGTTATATATTTTATAATCATGAAAAATGTTAATAAAAATTAAAAAAATAAATAAATATACATTATATTTGTGGATATATGTACCTTGAGTTCATCCCAAGTACACATACACCACCCCCCCCCCCACACACACACATACACACGGACACAAGAAAAGAACCAACATGATGATTACATCTATATTCCCCCCTCCAAGGTTCAGGGAATATTGCAGAAGAGATACTGGAAAGAATGTTAGAGCTATGGAATAGGGAGTACAACCTATATATACCATGGTGGTTGTGCTTACAAACTCACAACAGCTATGGTTACCTGCAAAATCCTCCATAAGCCTGGGACCGTCAACAATATTCCGCCATTCATAAGGTTCCACCTTTCCCTTGGGAGCTGTTGGCAGCTAATGGTTTCTAGGATCAGGAGAAATATTTTCTTCAATGGTGTAGCCACCATTTAATAACTCCATACCTCTGTCTATGTGAGTAATCCTAACTAAAATCATCAAAGCAGTAGTGGGACTAGTTAGGAAGAAGGGGTTCAGCAAGTGTAGAAAGGGAACAGAAGAAGGTAACCAGGGGTTTAATTATGATTCAAAAAAACATTGCATGCATGTATAAAATTTCCAAAATTAAAATAAATTTAAAAATACATAAAACTGGAAGGGGGGCTGTTGTAGTTATTTTCACATTGCTGAGACAAACACCTGAACAGAAACAGCTTATATGGGCAAAGGATTTATTTTGGTTTTCAGTCATGAGGAGATGCTCCATGATGGAAGGGAAAAGGTGGTAAAAGCTAGACATTACTTCCTTGCCAGCCTCAGGTGGCCAACAGCAGCAGAAGAGTGAGGTAACTAATACTAGCAAACTAGGGGCTAATAAACCTCAAGGTCCACCCCAGAAACACACCTTCTCCAGCATAGTTCCACCTTCCAAATTGTTGGGAGCTGGGAACCAAGCATTCGAAACCCATACATTTAAGAGATTCACCTAATTCAAATCATGGCATTCTGTTCCTGGCCCCCATATGCTGATGACCATTCATGATGTAAAATGCAATGCATTAATTCCAACTGTAAATGTCTCAGTTCTAAAACTATTCACACATCCCCATAGTCCAAGATCTTTTAACTGTTATCCTCTACTACCAAAAATGATAGATAGATAGATAGATAGATAGATAGATAGATAGATAGATAGATAGACAGACAGACAGACAGACAGACAGACAGACAGATAGATAGATAGATAGATAGATAGATAGATAGAATGATGCACATTCACACTAAAAAAAGATGGTATTAGATATAATAAGGAAAGACTTAAAAAATATAAGATGTAAAAAAAAAAGTATATAAGGCAAGCATCAAATCCTGTAGCTCCACGTCTGACTTCTGTAACCAGAGGTGAAGTCTCTGGAGTTCCAATTCTGCCCTCCAGCCTGGCTGCTCACAGGGACGACTCCATCCTGGTTCAGCAGCTTTCCTTGGTAGCTGTTCCACAGTTCTAGCACCACAAACAGTCCTAAAATTTCCACTGCAACCCATGGTTCATTCTCATGAGTGCACAGAGATATTCACAAAGATATGGAGATTTCTGCCTCACAAGCCATTTCAAAAAAAAAAAAAACAAAGTTACACATCCAATGACCCTTCCTTTCATGTATTTGTTATTCTCCCACAATATCAGGTAGGCTACCAAATTTGTTAAGCCATGGGGGAATAAAACTTTAAATATCAGGACACTCCAACATTCAGATCCCCCACTTTCAAAATAGTCCACATTCTTGCTGTTGTCCCAGGGCAGAACAGGTGACCCAATATCAACAATGGCAATATCTCAGACAATTGCAGCTGAATAGGAGCTACTCCAGCCCAAACCTTTACTTCTTTCTGTGCCATACCCTTCTTCTCATAGCAGCCCATTGCTAAGCAACACAACCCTGCCCAAGTTCCTAGAACAGAGGAAGAACACAGCTAGTATCTCACAGAAACAACCTCTAGCCCAGTCTGGGCAAAGCTCGTTCTTCCCTCATAAGCCATCAGCCAAAACTCATAGTTCACAGTGCTCATTGAGCTGAAGCCTTTCAACTATGATTATAAAGGCCCACCAAACCCTGTATACAGCACTGCAAGGCATGCATTTGAGGTCAACTTTTCAAAATTCTTCTACATTCATCCTGCAAATCAGTTTCAAAATGCAAAAAGCCACACAGTTGGGTTTGTATCATCAATGATCCCATTCCACTGGTTTCTGTTTTCTGTTTTACTTACTTTCTTTTTACTGGGATAAACAACTGACCAGAAGCAGATTATGGGAGAAGAAAAGTTTATTTTAGCTTATTGTCTTGAGCAGAGGCTGCACGATGGCAGGGAAAAGATGAATAGAGCAAAAAGTGGACATTACCTCCCTGCCAACATCAGGTGGATAACAGCAGCAGGAAGTGAGCCAACTGACAAGAGTAAGCTGGAGGCTGATATACCTCAAGGTTAACCTCCAACAGCACAATTCCTCCAGCAAGACTGTCTCTTCTACTGCCACTGGCTGAGAACCAAGCATTCCAAGTACTTAAGTGTATGGGGGAAATCTAATTGAAGCTACCACAGACACTTTAGGAAATAAGAAGGCTTCAGTGGAAGTGGGAGAAGACAAGAGCAGGCAATGGGGAATATGATCAAAATACATTTAATGCAGGTATAAAATGAAAAAAAGATAAATTAATTTAAAAATCATCATAATCAATATTCTTATTCTTTAATTATGTACAAGAGCCCAAGTTAAATTCTAAACACCAACAATAAATTAAAAAAAAAAAAGAAACTTGGAATGAAAAGGTGGCTCAGTGATTACTGGCACTTGCTTGCAAAGTCTGCCTGCTGGTATGCTGGTATGGGTTTGATTCCTTAGCACTCAGTAAAGCCAGATGCACAAAGTAGTGCATGTATCTAGAGTTTGTTTGCAGTGGCAACAGGCCCTCTGCACCCACATACACACACCTTCACTCCTCTTTCAAATAAATAAATAAATAGTGTGGTGATATGCACAAAAAAAGAAATTCTTCATTGATAAATAGATACTTCCTGGAATTATAATGGACGCATAGACACACACTCACAGAACTATGGACATGTTAGTATTAATTCAGAAGAGAATATTTTCCACTGTCCCCAGTCACAAATGCTTTATGTTTCTAACATTTTAAATTACAGTCTTTCTAACAAGAGCAGTGTCTGACTGTTTCAATTTACATTTCTGTGATAATGGGTATAAGAGTTTCTTTGCATACTGCTTAGTCACACAAGTAGTCTATAGTAGTTTTACCTTTGGTTGCTTCCCTCCACTCCCCAAGGAGTTTGTTTCTTTTTCTTGATTTGTGTCAGTTATTTCTGTGCTCCAGATTACCATATCTTGTTAGCTTTAAATTCAGCCAACAGTTTGAACATTCCTAAAAGGTATCCTGAACTGATCAGCAAATCTTACTGCTGTTGGCCTCAGAGCACTGTGCTTCTTTCCTGCTGTCCTTTTTGCTCTGGCCTTGAGAAATTCTTTTTCGTATCCATAATCTACAATTGTTCTGAATTTCTTCTTGCTGCTCATATGCAAATTCTACATGCTTCGTATTTAGGGTATTTGGAATCTGCTTCTGTTCTGACTGTAAGAAGACCCACACTTATTTTTCCTCCTTTAGAGTATGTTGTTCTTATTCTTCTGAAGCACTGATTTGTGGTGCTGGGCACAATATTGTTTCCATAAATTAATTCATTGATCTTTAAAGTTCCTGTTGCCTTTATCTGCTCATCTCCTTATGCATAAAGATCTTGTCGGATTTACTAAATGCCTTTACAGAAAGTTTTATTGCCTGCCCAGCATTGTCATTTATCATCTTAAAGTGAATTTAGCAAGCCACAGATGCTCAGTCTTCAGTGGAAATATTTAAATGAAAATTTGGTTCAGTTAGATCACATTTTCAATATAATGTTTTCAAAGACTGTGTTGGATTTCTGAGCTCCTTGGGAGGAAGTTCTTACTTTTTTAGAATTACTGTTATATCATTCAGCCATAGATATAATGCAATATTTTATTTGTTCCAATATTTTAATCAACTTAATAGAACAACCTTTACTTTAGTAAGATTACTGTCTTGCTAAGGAAGTCGCTGTTTATACTATTGTAATTATTATTTTTGTTTTTTTCGAGGTAGGGTCTCACTGTAGCCCAAGCTGACCTGGAATTCACTATGGAGTCTCAGTGTATCCTCAAACTCATGGCAATCCTCCTACCTTGGCCTCCCGAGTGCTGGGATTAAAGGCTTGCACCACTGTGGTGGGTTGATTCAGGTGTCCCCCATAAATTTAGGTGTTCTGAATGCTAGGTTCCCAGCTGATGGGTATTTGGGAATTAAGGCCTCCTGGAGGGAGTGTATTGTTGGGGGCGGGCTTATGGGCTTTATAGCCAGTTTCCCCATGCAAGTGTTTGGCACACCCTCCTGTTGCTGTGGTCCACCTTCTGTTGGCCAGGGGGTGATGTCCACCCTCGGCTCTTGCCATCGTTTTCCCCTGCCATCGTGGAGCTTCTCCTCGAGCCTGTAAGCCAAAATAAATCTATTTTTCCCAGAAGCTTCTCTTGGTTGGGTGATTTCTACCAGCAATGCGAACCGGACTGCAACAACCATCATGCCCAGATACTATTGTAATTCTTGATTTTTTTCATAATTATTTTGGTTTATGACATTGAATGGATTTAGTTAGTGTTGCTGTTTTAAAATTTTATAGATACTTCTAAACATTTACTTATTTGTTAGTACATTTTATGTATTATGCATAATTTATCACACATTATATTTCATAAATATATATGCACATATATATTCATCATATAGTTTAACATAGTGTATAAATATATGTTACAAATACTAAATATAGAGGCTAGGGAGATTGTTCAGTGGTTAAAAGTGCTTGCTTGCAAAGCCTGCTGGGTTGGGTATAATCCCCAGTACCCACATAAAATGTTTCAAGTGGCACATGTATCCAGGATTAATTTGCAATGGCAAGGGGTCTTGGCATGCCCATTCTTTTTCTTGATTTCTTTTTTTTTTTAAAGATTTTATTTTTATTTATTCATTTATGGGAGAGAGAGAGAGAAAGAAAGAGAGAGAGAGAGAGAATGGGCACACCAGGGCCTCTAGCCAGTGCAAATGAACTCTAGATGCCTGTGCCACCATGTGCATCTGGCTTACATGGGACCTGGAGAATTAAACCTGAGTCCTTAGGCTCTGCAGGCATATACCTTAACCACTAAGCCATCTCTCCTGCCCTCTTTCTCTTTCTCTGTCAAATACATATATAAAAATATACAAAACAGGGCTGGAGAGATGGCTTTGCAGTTAAGCGCTTGCTTATGAAGCCAAAGGATACTGGTTCAAGTTTGACTCCCCAGTATCCACATAAGCCAGATGCACAAGGGTGCACATGCATCTGAAGTTCTTTTGCAGTGGCTGGAGTCCCTGGTGTGCCCATTCTCTCTCTCTCTCTCTCTCTGCCTCTTTCTCTGTCTGTTGCTCTCAAATAGATAAATAAAAATAAAAAACACACAAAACATAAAATGCAAGTACTAAATATATATATATATATATATATATATATATATATATATATATATCTTTGAATATACATCATATATGTTACATTAGTGTTTTTGTTCTTCTATTTTGTAAATCACAATCCATTAGAAAAAAAAAGTAATTACTTTTTAAAAAGTTTATAGCATTTATTTGGACTGAATCGTCCACTCTCATTCCTCCCTTGAATTCAAGTGTTGAAGCCTTGCTCCATAGTGTACTACTAAGTCAAAAGGCTGGAGCTCGCCTATGGAATCTGTGCACTTATAAGAAAAGCCCCTCACGTTTTCTTTACCTTTGTCAGATGAAGACACAGCAAGATCCCTGCATTCCAGAAGGAGTACTCCTTAGGGGACCAAGCTGACACACACCTTGATCTGGAAGCTTCAGCCTCCAGAACTGAGAGAAATAAATTCCTGTTAAGCCACTAGTCTATGGTATTTTATTATGGCAGCCTAAACTGCCTACTGTAAAAAAAAAAAAAAATCAAGTTCCTTTGTACTTTTTATTTATAACTTTCACTCTCCATTTCCTCTGTTTTTAAAATAGCGATCCAGATATTTGGGGTGTCACTGAGGGCTTTTGAGCCTTACCTCTGCTCGCGGGTGAGCTATAAATTAGGATCTGAGGCCCAGGCTGAGAAGATCACAGGAATACAAAGCCTGCACCGAGGATAAGATTTAGAAGGATTTTATGATCGGGATTATAGAGCTTAAAATTAAGAGAGTCAAGAACACAGAGCTCCAGTACAGCAGGAAGGATTTCTGGAACTGTACAATCCCACCCTGAGAGTCAGGTGGAGGTCTTTTATGGGAGTGGGCTGGCTTAAACTCTCAGTCCAGTCCGGATGTCAGCTCTGTGAGGTGAGGATTTCTGGAAAATGGCAATCTGCCTAGTAATCTCAATCTTCCAGGAAGGGTCTTCTCAAGAAAGGGGTAATCATCTCCTAAAGTGAAAGGAGAGATAAGAAAAGGCCAGACCCTACTGACTCTGCTGACCTGAAGTGGAATGATACTGATGCCCGCCTAGAGGCTTAAAGAGATTTCTCGCTTCCATTTGCGTGGCAAGTGGAGGCTGTTACTCCTAAACTGCCTCAGCAGCTGATGATCTTTGAACGTGTTAAATTCATACATTTTATTCTCCTTCTGTTACTGACTTCTTCTGAATTTTTTTTTTTAATTACCAGTGTCTCTGTTTTGCTTCAAAATAGGATAGACAGCTTAATACATTGGGGTTTCCAACCCTTTCCATAGCCTTTCCTTCTAGCAAGCACATTTTTCTCACTTAGAACAAAAATCAAATGGCAAGTTAATAAAGGATATATTAATGAAAGAATAAATTTTAACTCTTAAAGAAAGATATATTATTTCATGTAGAGAAAATATTCTCAAACATTCCCTCCAAAAATGTGAATAATGCTTTTTTTTTTTTTTAACCTTCTGTGCTTGATAGATAATGAATGAACAAACTAATGAACTTTCAGTCTTCTGAAATTTGGACGAGTTCTGAAAGACCCACACGGACGTTTTTCCCAGTTTAAAGTCATATTTTAATTTAGCAGATTTCTACTTCATACTGTCCGTGGAGGTTTGGAGACCACTAAGAGAATCCCAAACTCCATGCAAAGTCAATTTACACTCCAGAGTCAGAACTGTTATACCCGAGCAGTGGGGCCAGGGGCGCTTGATTTCCCCTCTTTCAACTTTTTTCTCTTCTACAGGCGTGCACAGGATTTTACAGCAAGAAGTATAAAGCACACTTTGAGAAATCCCTATGAACTGTGGTCTCTATATAAGACTCAAGAAAATCATCGTCAGTTTGAGTTATTCGAAACTCGAGAAGCTTTGAGTGTGATGTTAGCCCCATCTAGCGTCTCATTATGGGATCACGTCTTGGAAAGGAGAAAGCAGTGGGGTAAAATGAAAGACGAGGTATCCAGCGTTATGTACTAGGCTGAGTTCCCAAAGACGGAAACAGTAACTAATTAAACTCGTTCAAATCTCTTCTTTATGGGAACTACAGAAATTATAATATACGTCTGTGACTGAAATATTGCCATCTGCTTAGAGAATACCCAAAGGCAGGGTAAGTCTACAATAAGCTCAGTTCCTTTCTACCCAATTTTGAAATCAGCTGCAAAGTCTTCTTAAATAATTGCCTAGGATGAAATTAATAGAAGACTCAAAAATTAGAGAGTATGATCATAAAATGGGCCAGAACTGAATCTAATAGGACCATGTGAAAAAAAAATTGTGGGGTGAATTACCAGGGTCAGTTGTAGCCACCACTTTGAATGACTTGATGTAATTAAATTCAACTTCAAAATGATGACTGATGCAGAACAATCACATAAAGGAATGGCAGACACCAATTTTCATCCAACTTCGTAGAAGCATTTAACCAAGCACAAAGGTACACTCTTTAACTGGAATGTATGGCAAGCCAGTAAGTGAATGTGATGAGGAGAAAAGTCTAATATTATGGAATATCTTCTCCCTCCTTTAGATCCTAGGTTCTAGATATTTTTCTTAAACCAGAATTTCATGACCCTCCAGAAGCCTATGGTTTACACAATCAAAATACAGAATCAATTTGTTTGCCACCATCAGATGAGATTGCAGCCTGTCCATTTTCACTCTGCAGCTGCTGGGAAAGCCAAAGCCAGGCCATGAGAATACTCCACTGCAAGTGTCACAGCTGTAAGAGGGACGTCTGAAGTTGACAGTTCCTTCTTACAGTATTTTGAGGAATAAAATTTGTTAATCCCACAACATTATAAGTATAGTGAGAATATGCTTTTGAATTTTTACCAGTTTGTGGACATGGTATCATCAGTAAAAATCATGGATAAAAAATATAGCTTTTGCAACTGGTTCTACTTAGGTATAGGATTATGCCAAAGTTATATCATGTTTATTTAAATACATCTTAAATCATATTTGGAAAGAGCATGGCCAGTGGATAAGTAGATTATATGTGTAATGTATAACAAATTAGCATAGAGGCAGCAAATAAACAATTTGTAGTAGAAATGTTAGTTTAGGACAAAGATTAAAGGGAATAGTGAACATAGAGGAAAATGTAAATCTTGCTTTTTATTAAATCGCGTGTGTGTGTGTGTGTGTGTGTGTGTGTGTGTGTGTGTAAGCATATATATGTGTATGTCTGTAGTTATGCAGGTGCAATACACATTTGGTCAGAGGACAACTTCAAGATGTCCATCCTGTTATCCTACCTTCTTGTGAGATGAGTTTGGGGCAGACAAGCCGGCCCACAATCTTCTCGATTCTCTGAGTTTATCCTCCCAATGCTGTAGGAATCTTAGATGCACAGAACACATTATTTCAGTCCTATGGAGGATTGAACCAGGCTTGCAAACAGACGCTTTTAATGACTGAACTATATTTCCAAGCTTTATTTTGTTATTTTTAGGACAGGGCTTAACTCTTTAGCTCAAGATTGCCTGAAACTGTTGGTTTTCTTGCTATAGCCTCCCACATGCTAGAATTACCATGTCCAGCTAACCTTGCTCCTAATTTTCTAGACAATCAGCTTGAATGATATGACTCTAGAATATCTTTTGTGCAGTAAGGTTTACATACCAACACTACATAGGTATACATGTTTTGTTTATTTTCTGCACCTATCCTCTTTCTTTGGACAGTCTTACACAATAGAATGAATAAGTGGGTAATTTATAAAGTGACACTTCACACATAAAGTGAATATCTAAATCAACAAGTCTAGATATAATTACATCTATTTTCCCCCTTCTCCCACTTCTAGTCAGAGAAAAAAGCAAAGCAAAACTGGATTTCTTTCACTTTACCATCTTCCAAAAGTGCTTTAATTATTTCTTGCTTCAGCAACTGCAAAATAATTGACTTTTTTAAAGAGCAGTCAATACTACTTCTTTGTTTCTTTGCAATTTCCAAGATTAAAAAAAAAAAAAAAAAAACATTTATGGCCCTGCAATAGAGGCATGAGTCTCCTATTGTTACTAGGGCTTTATGCCAGAACTGTCCACACCACAGCATCTGTTCTAAGTCTCTAGGGAAGAACCAGTTTCATTGATTTTTCCAGCTCATAGTGATCCATTACCTTCCTGGCTCATGTCCCTCCCTTTATTGCCATACAACAGGATAACATGTCCTAGACACACACACACACACACACACACACACACACACACACACACGAGCTCTTTCTCTCTCTGATGGACAGCCTTAATTTTCTATTATGACGCCTCCTTCTTATTATGTTTGGCCCATCTCGAGTCTTTATATAATCACATCTGCAAAGCTCATTCTGTTGGATGAAGTGGAAAAGAAGATTTGAGTACTGTGGGGTTTCGAATGTGAAATGTCCCCCTATAGCCATGTGTTTAGACTACTTGGTCCCCTGCTGGTGGCAACTAGGGAAGTTTTGGAGCCTCTGGAAGGTGGAGACTTTTTGGAGGAACTGTGTTGCTGGGGTTAAGCTTTGGAGAACTGTAACCTAGCTCTAAGTCCAACACTAAGATTATTTTCTTCTTATGACCACGTGATGATGTAAGCCAGCTTCCAGGCCATACTTTCCCTCACAATGATGAAACTTCTTCTTCAAACTATAAGCCAAAATAAATCATTTCCTGCCATTGTCTGTTTCTGATCAAGTGTTTTGTCCAGGCAATGAGAGGGTAACTATTATAAGGGTTTATAAGTAAATATTTAAAGAGTGTTGGGGGCTAGGGAGGACATGATTCTGTCTACATAGTAGTACTTAGAAAGTTGAGTCAAATTCAATATGCTGTAAGGGAGAGAAAGACAGGCAGATTATAAAAGGAGAAAGATCAGTTTAAATTCCTTTCCTATCACCAAAATGTAAATGGAAGAGTTTATTTTAATTACTGAAATGCTAAGTGAGGGAAAAGTTCTGTTAAGACAGAAGCCAGTCCTTTTTCGAGACAGTAATGTCTTAATTTGGACTATGAAATACTTAAACAAGTTACAGATTAAAAATTACATTCCAATTACCACTATCTGCCTTATCTGTCCTCTCACAGATAAGAAAATTAGAACCTGAAGGGGAAAAGACAGTAAAGAAAATCACATTTACTAAGTTCTGTGAAAAGCATCTAATTACTTTTACAATTATGTTCAAGTTACCACCAACCAGCTTCCATGCAAATGTTTGAAGTGCCCTGTTTTTATCAAGACTTTTCCTATAATCTTTCCTACAAATTATTCTTTCTAACCCTTGCCACTTATCAGTTGCCTTTGTTGATGCCATGTATATACCATTTGCCTGGATAATTCATTGACTAATCTGTGTTTTCATTCATCACTTCATTCTGTTGATATTTTATTGACAAAGCTTGAAAGGATTGTACTACTCATTGGTCAAGAAGCAAATTTGATTTGTGTTGAATTAAAATATATTTCCATCAAATAAGACAATAAAGTAGTATACAAAATGAAATTGATGCATTAAATGCTTCAGCTTTGAATTGAATGGAATAGAAAATTGAATACAAACTTTATTTAGTGGCAACTAAATATCATCCACACTACTTTCTTTGCATAAACAATATATTCATACATGTATGTTTATTATTTCTTTAATGTGTTTCATTATAGAACAAAGTGAAAATATGTCTCAATTTTTCTATTATTTTTTCATACTACATGACATAAAAATTATGCCCTTCTCTATAGATGTGCTAAAATCTTGCTTAAAAACTGGGCCTGCATTCATTAACTGTCATAAATTTATTTCTTTTCAGATGGCTTCTCTAATGACTCAGCAGTTTAGGTACTTGCCTACAAAGCCTAACTACCCCAGTTCAATTCCCAAGGGGCTTTGGCATATCCATACTCTCTCTGTCTTTCAATCTCTCTGTCTCTCCATCTCTCTGCTTGAATATTATACACACACACACACACACACACACACACATAATTTAGGGCTGGACAGATAGCTTAGCAGTAAAGGTGTTTGCCTGCAAAGCCAAAGGACCCAGGTTTGGTTCCTCAGGACCCACAGAAGCACAAGGTGGTGCATACAACTGGAGAATGTTTACAGTGGTCAGTGGCTGGAGGCCCTGGTGTGCCCATTCTCTCTCTCTCTCTTTCTCTCTCTCTCTCTCCCTGTCTCCTTCTCTCTCAGATAAATAAATAGAAATAAAATATTATTTAAAAAATTTAAATACCTTCTCTGTTTATATTTTATCCTTCTGTTTAATTTACTTATAGCTATAAATATATCATTCTGGACTTCACAATGTTACTGTTTTTCCAAGCCCCTGTACATGAAGCCCACTGGATTTTACATATTTTGAAACTTAAAGTGTCATTCAACCTTATTTTAACTTCATTCTTCATTTTCTCTTTTACATTTTGGTCTTGTCAATTTTAATTGGTTTTCATTTATTTTTGTTAATTAAGGCAAGATTATCTTTTAATTTTGGCCTCAATTTTACTAGTTTTTACATTTCTTTTTCTTAAAGACATGATTCTTCATATACAATTGTTTTTCGGTCAAATTTGAATATTTTAATTTAAAATTAATAAATCACAATTTTGTATTAAGGTTATTTTGTTTAAAATTTACATATTGCAAAAATTAACCAAACAATTTTTCCATTTCAGATTATTTTATCCAGGTAAGTAAAAAAAAAAAAAAAAAAAAACAGTGCAGCTGCCTTAACCTAGGACTAAGGTTGGAAAGACAGTCTGTTGCCAGGAATGGACAGGCAAGTAGCCATCAAAAAAGTTGTAAATACAAATCCAAAACTGCATGTATCAATGGAAAAATGCTTTGCTGAGCCATAGCACAGAGTAGGGTGGAGTGTGGGCACGTGTCCCGTGGGTGTGCTCTCTAGGACTGAGGATGGAAGTACTTTCCTGAACTGTTGTACTCTATCCAGACACGGCTACAGTGTGCGAATCTCGGACTTCAGAGGCACTGCAGCCCCCTGTCAGAAACAAGCCAGTTCGTTCTGTAATCTATTGATGCTTGTAGAAGGCCAAATATAGTCCAGAGAAAATGAAATCAGACACTGCATTAAAAATGGGGATCATTAAGTGCGCTAGGTGTGTTTCATTATTTTATTCATTTTCTGAAAATATTTCTGTGCTATAAAAAAAAAAACAAAGCAACAACAACAAAAAACAGCCAAGCATAGCCATTTCTTTTAATACGTTTGTCTTAACAGATATAATTGGAACAATTGGAAATCAAACCCCATCAGTTTTCCCAATATATTAAAAACAGCAAACATCCTTATTCATGATTTGTGCTACCATAGAATGGCAAGGATGTACAAAGCTCATTGAAGGGAATAGTGGAAACAAAACCTGAGAACTAAAGAAATATTTTTTTCTCTATCATATGATTGCAGGCATGCCAAATGAACAGTGACTCTTCCACAAGCCAAGCAGCAAAGTAACACGTAGAAGCATAGAAGGCAGGAGGGGAAAAAAGAAGTCACTAATGATGCTACATACAGGTCACAGACCTTTTATTAAATATTGAAAATTAAAAAAGTATCTAACAAGCACATTTCACTTTTCCTTCTTCCTTCAGGTTTTAAATGAATATTCTCTACTCATTTAAAAACAGAAACTCAGCATCTCAAATGATTCATGAATCTATGAACAAATGCTTTGTGATTTAAGCTCTCACAGACAGTAAAACATTGAAAATGGGTTGGGAGCCCTGTAAGTTATAACTGATCTTCAGTTTGATGCTGGTCATAAGCTGCATCTATAATATTGATATTTCTATCTCATCATTATGTTTTAGAAGTCACCAAGGTTCAAGTCTCTCTGTCTTTTCATTAGACCTAAATATTTTTCTTTTTAAATAGAAAAATGAATTGCTTAACATTAAAATTTTGAGAATTCAATGGTTAATACATTTTCTGTTCCAGAGGGTGGAGAGGTATAAGTAAAGTGAGAGAGATTATTAAAACCTACATCTAAAATTGCAACATATGTGAAAATTCACTCCCAATGACAAGGGAAGGGAAGGCAGGAGCGCCACTAAAACCCAAGCTGGAACAAGAGCAATTCATCCTGGTTCCAAGAGCAGACCTGAGGAGAAACAGGTAGGAAGGAAGACAGAGTTCTAAGAAGATATAATTAGTAGTATTGTTTTTTCTGTATTAATGATTTACATATATATGTGTATATATACACATATATATGTACACACATATACACTAATATAAAATATTAGTCCACTTTCTATAAAGGTAACAAATTTCAAACTCACTACCATGAAATTTCTAAAATGGACTCTGTTTTTTTAAAAAAAGAAAAGACAAAATCCACATACTTTTCTTTCTCTTTCTTCAATCCAAGTTCCAAACTGATAAGTCACATGTAACAATAACCTCTTCTAAGTTCTATAAAAAGTCAAACCATGCCAAGTTCCTTTGCCCATGTAAAGACTACCCAATTTCTATTGTATCTGCAGCTAATTCAAATGGAACAGCAAGTCGAGGAAAAGGAAAGCAGTGAAGAAAAGAATAGATAAAAACTCTGAAAATCTCTAATATGACATTTAAGTATTAAAAAATACCCCCCAAAGAGACAAGTCATCAAAACAAAATACAAATATCATCATTGTAAGTGGCCATGGTAGGCTATCTGCTGGAAGATGTAAAACTGCTTGCAATTCTTTTTGGACTCTAAAGCAGGGGTCCATCTGAAACTCTCAATTCTTTTATTGTTCCAGAGGGGGACAAAAAGCCCAGAAATAAAATTGTTTCCATATTCTCAACCTCAGAGAAATGAAGTAAAAACAAAGAAAAAGACCAGCCCGAGATTTCTCTCCCCACCTCGTTTTGAATACAGCTGACAACAAAACTTTGTCTCCAGTGCTAGAAATGGTACTGCTCATTCACATGGGAGGTGCTGAGGCTTGTCTTGTGGTTCTCTGTTATCAAACATGGTTCCGAATTATGAAATGGCCCAAGATGGAAAGATCCACTATCTGGAGAGGCACGCTGGAGCGCCTGGTCAGCACGTGGTGCTATGGAGAGGAGGGGGAAGTTTTTATTCCTCTTCATAGCAGTCTCAACACTATGTAACTGAAGTTGTGTTTGACTTAATATTTTCTGGAGTTGAACTTCTTTGAGCCAGTTAATACCATTAAGTTGGTAATATCCTTCTAGTTCTCATGTTTTTACTGAATAAAATGTTTTGGAATGCGTAACATTGGTACATCTAAATATGTTTTGTAAATGTGTTAGTAAATCTTAAATGCTGATTATCAAAACAATAACAATATTTTGTGAAACTCAAATAGATGATAAATGTTCAAAAGAGAATATATTAAACAGAAATAAATTGTTATATGATATATGTACTATCCAAAAAGATTAAAGCACTGATTTAAGAGATAATCAGTCAAGGATTCATGTTGTAATCTTAGGAAAGTTATTTTTCTACCCTGATCATCACATAATATATAGCACTGTGGTAGTTTGAATGTAAATGGTCCCATAGACTTTTGTTGTTGTTGTTGTTATTGTTGTTGTTGTTGTTTTTCAAGGTAGGGTCTCACTCTGCCTCTGGCTGACCTGGAATTCACTATGTAGTCTCAGGGTGGCCTCGAGCTCTCAGTGATCCTCCTGCCTCTGCCTCCTGAGTGCCAGGATTAAAGGCATGAGCCACCACGCCCAGGTTAGACTGTTATTTTTGATTAAACTTCCTACTTAGTCTCTATCAGGTGAAGCCCTGCTGGAGGTGTGGCCCTGGGTGCTAGTCTTGATTCTAGTTCTACTAGATATATCCCCAGTCAGCTCATGCTGGATGGTGCTGGCTATTCCCTGCTCTCTCTCACTCTCTGCCTTGGATGTATGAAGTGAGCCTGGTTCTTCCACCATAATGAAGCTTCTCTTGGAATCTGTAAGCTGAAATAAATCCTTTCCTCTTATAAGCTTCTGGCTGGGTGTTTGTCCCAGCAATGAGAAGGTAACTCCAACAAGTACCCAAGGTAATTGAACAGAAATGGAAATTATTAAACTTGTCTTTGGTTAATTCATAAATCAAGAAGTATAGTATAAAGAATATAGGAACTAAAGGGGAAGATAGAAAAGTAAGCAAGCTAATCTAGGCCAAAATACACTAGTGATAATTTTTAGTCTGGATGAAAATAAATCTACTTTCTCATTACATCAAACATACCCTGCATATTATAAAAATGAGAGTAAAGAAATACAGAACAATTTCCCCTGTATCATCAACAAATAAAGGAATCTATAATTATATCAAAAGATTAAAGCAAGATGCATCGCTGATGTAGTAGTAAATTTAAACATAATAAGATGTAGCAGTATATTTCCTTTCATATATCTACAGTATATTTCAACATGCAGAATACAAATATTGACAAAAATTTAAATTAGAAATCCACAATCACCTAGGATGTATTTCAACATATCTTCCACTAATTCACTCTCATAAGGTGACCAGAAATCAGGAATCATATAGGATATTTGAGTGATGCCATTATGCAAAGTGACCTACTTGAGATAAAGGACAAAATACCCAACATCAATAGAATACATTTTCCTCTGAGGTTAAAAGGAGCATTTAATAAAATGGACATCCTTGAGCCATAAAACCAAAGGCTTGAAGATCATTCAGAATATTTTAATGAATACAATGGAATTAAGTTGCTAGTAAATAACAATAGAAAAGAAAAAAATATATAAATATTAGGCATTGAACAACAGACTACTAACTAGCCCACTGGATAAACAAATTATCAGAGAAGCAAGATGCTATTTTGAGCTAAATGAAAATGGAAACAGAACAGACAGGAATGGGTAGAGCACAGCCAGAGTACTAAGTGAGATTTATGAGCTACAATGCACACTGTGTTATGGAAGAAAGGCTGAACATTCATAATTAAAGAGCCTATCTTGAGAAGACAGGAAAATATCAGCAACCCAAAAACAAATAAAAAGGAACCAAGTAAGTAATAAGGGCAAGATGCAAAAACAATGGAATGGAAATACATGAACAGCAGAGGACTCAGCAAAGCAAATTTCGTTCTTAAAAGAAATTGAAAACAGAAAACTATCAACTGATCAAGAAAAGTGAGAGATTTTGCTAAATTAAGAATTTTAATGGTGAATCACTTGTACTATGCAAGAGTAAGATGATAGAATAACATTGTTTTAACAAATCAGACATTTAGATAAAAATTACCAAGTTTTTGAAAATACAGTTTTCTATATTTGTCATGGGAACAAATCTCCATTTGCATATCCACATGAGTATTTCTGCACCTATTTTAATAATCTAAGGACTATTGAGTAACTACTTCTAGAGAAAATATCAAGTACAGATGTTTTCATACATGAAGTTTTCAGATTGTATTTTAGATAGGTAGATATAAAATATATATGTTTTATATACAAAGCACATTATTTCCTGAAATAGAATAGTGGGGATGAGTGCGGGGGGAGTGCATGTTTGTAATTCAAGCATCTCAGTGGCAGAAGGACTGCCACCAGTTTGATGCCAGATTGGTCTAATTCGTGAATTCCAGGCCAGTCTAAGCTACAGTGAGACCCTACCTTGATTTTTTAGTTAAAGCCAAAAAAATAAAAATAAAACACATTTTTATAAGATTATCATAGCCATGAATCTAATTAATATCTGAAAGGACACATTTTTATTTATTAATTTATTTTTTGGTTTCTCGAGGCAGGGTCTCACTCTAACTCAGGCTGACTTGGAATTCACCTTGTATTCTCAGGATGGTCTTGAACTCACAGGGATCCTCCTACCTCTGCCTCTCAGTGCTAGGATTAAAGGTGTGTGCCACCACACCTGACATTGAAAGGATACTTTTATAAAAATATAAATTCCATACTAAGTGCCTCATGATTACAGATGCAAAAGCTTTCAGCAAATGTTAGGAAATCAAATCCAGTGTGCAAAAGGGAAAGCACACCATTATTCAATGGGTATACTTAACAATCCCAAAATGGTGTATCTTCAGTATTGCATTTTGTGTTACACTCTATTCTGTTTACACACACCAATCACTTGAATTATGAAACATAGACAAATTTTTATTCCTTATTTTTCTAACTTTATTTTGTGTATTATCATAATTTTCTTTCCCTTGACCTACAAGACATCCTAACCACACCCTAGGTGATTTTGTTAAGCACAAGTCCAGATTTCCCTGTAGGAGCACCTAGGTGCCTCGAGGGGCTGTGATGGACACGCCATCCTCCCTAATGTATCAGCTTCTGACTTCTCCAGACTCTTTATGAAGTTCACTTTCATATTACTTTAATGGTATTTTCTAATAGAACCGAGTAAGCTCCTACACCCATTGAAATTTACATTAGGACTGAAATATGACATTAAATATTAAACATGACCAAGCTAGACGCATTGACTTAAGCAAGAATACATAGAAAATAGAACCTGAAATTCAAGCTTAATGTGCCTTATTTTTTACTGGTGATTGCAAGCTCACAGAAGCAAGTCTGGGGGATTAAAATCACCAGGAAAACACAAGAAATCAGCCTTTAGGTTCTGATGCATGTAAAAGATAAGGGAATAAGCCAGGCGTGGTGGCACATGCCTTTAAATCCAGCACTCGGGAGGCAGAGGTACGAGGATAGCCATGAGTTTGAGGCGAGCCTTAGACATAGTGAATTTCAGGTCAGCCTGGGCCAGAGCGAGACCCTACCTCAAAAAAAAAAAAAAAAAAAAAAAAAAGAGTGAAAGAAAATAAAACGATAAGGGAACAAACACACCAGATGACAAAACTAAGGTGGCCACAGCTGTGTTGGAAGAGTGATTTGTTTTGTGTCTGAGTGTTCTCACAGAAGCTCTACGGCGTTACTGCTTTACAAATAGTCCAAACTGGGAGGACACAGGGTGAATTTTCCTCAGCTACCTGTGGATGCCGCAGGAGTCACTTCCTGTTTTCTCACAGAATCGACAGTCCTGCATCAGCGGGCGATTAGTCTGCTTCAGCTCTAACCCGTGAAGCCGCATGCTGCCAACTGCTGATGGAACTTTCTCTGGGGCTCAATGGTGGACATAACACACACAGACTGGGCTGCAGGCAGAGGAGGAAAAGGCTCGAGAGAGTTAGTGGATGGACTGAAGCTGGGGCCAAATAATTGGTCTAGAAAATACAAGTGAGATAGAGAATACCCAAGGTGATAGTCACTGGAGCTAAGTAGAGCTTGGTGCCACACATCTGTAATCCCAGTACTCAGGAGGTTGCGGCAGAAGGCTCTCAAGTTCAAGGCCGGCCTGAACTACATAGTGAGTTCCTGCCTAGTAAAACTCTAAAAATAAATAAATAAAATCAGGGACTGGAGAGATGGCTTAGCCTTTAAGCGCTTGCCTGTGAAGCCTAAGGACCCCGGTTTGAGGCTTAATTTCCCCAGGACCCATGAAAGCCAGATGCACAAGGGATGCACGTGTCTGGAGTTCGTTCCCAGTGGCTGGAAGCCCTGGTGCTCCCATTCTTTCTCTCTCTCTTTCTCTGCCCCTTTCTCTCTCTGTCACTCTCAAATAAATAAATAAAAATAAACAATTTTTTTTTAAAATCATAAATTAAAGTGCAAGATATATTAATATAGCCAGTCTGCCTCTAAAATTCTGGAAATATATTTGGTATTTCTAGTCTCGTTATCAATGAAGAAAACATGAAGTTATTTTCAGATTTTGAATTCAATAGGTAAGAACAGTTAGAATGGCACATTGCCTTTTAAATACATATCCCACAGTACTACCCTTTTAACGTTTGGTGTACACCTTCACCATCCTGGGATGGCACACCCAATCAACATAGTAATTATTTTTTAAAGAAGATAGAAATTCTGAATTTGTTAGCTAGGATCATGTTTATGCCAGCCTTTATCAAAACCAGCAGTTTTATAATACGTGTATACATTCATTGATTTTTGAGTGTACTTTGCACTTTTCAAACATTATAAAATTTCATTCAGGTATTGATACTGGCTTCCTTTTACATGCTTACAAAAGTATTCTCTGAAAAATCAATTCAGAAATCAAACAAGTAAACAGTGAGTGGGTAAGCAACAAAATGATCAACACACCAGTTGGTTTTATAAGTTGTTTCAACACTTGTCTTTTATATCTAAGTTTTATATCTATGTTATTGGCATAAGGGATGTCTTTTTCCTTTTGGTGCCTCATTTAATCATATTTAGAAAATGGACTCAATTTGAGTTGCTACTGGTGGCTCTCAAGAAGCCAGGGAAGGAGTTCTTTTCAGTGCTCTCCACTCTGCAGCCCCAGGGGCATGTGAAGAGTGATGTCTTCTGATTCTTGGCAGAAGATTCCAAGATATCAATGCTTGGACAAAGCAGCTACATTAGGAAAAGTGATTATTTGGAAGAGTCCCTCAGAGGTTCTTGGTTTGGCTGGTGCTGGACAGTGGTGCCGGATGCAGGATTTGGCTTGTAGGGGGATGGAGAATAAAGAACTAAAAAGCTACTTCCTCCAACTGCTAGCAAATAGCTCAAGCTCACATGCATGAAATAACTCTGTTAGTTTACTCATTCTGTGTTGATCATCATTGCACTGCCTTAGTGTGTTTAAGATTCTGACTTCTATTGTAATAATGCATAAATCACTGGTCCCTTACTGCATAAGTACCATAGAGTTTTGATTAGTTCTTCGGGCTGTTGAAATGAAAACTGAAGCCAAATGATGGCCTTTAGCTTACAATGTAAAGGTCGGTGAGCTACCTTGTTAGCTCATGTTAGAAGCATGGGTCTCTAGTCTGTTTGACGCATGTTACCACCTATGATGGGATAAGAGTGCCTTTTCCTCAGGAGATTTTACTTTAGCAGGTAACATGTGCTTCCCAGTGGTCACTAACAACTATCAAGTGAAATTCCAGACCTTCAATATTTTTATTTCTTATGAGAGGCCTTTGAACATATGCATTTTTTGTTCTAACAAGGCTCCCCTGAGTGACTATGCTAACTGGATTTCAAAATTGTGGAATCGGAAAGGCATTGTTGGAAAAAAATTAAGTAATTATTCATCTTCCTGAGGCCAGAGGCCTAGATTTTATGGCCTAAGATGCTTTCCAGCAAATGGGAAAGGTTGAATTCCTTCTAGTTCAGCAGTGCTAAATGTCTGCCAAGCCCAAGCTGAATTGTTCATCAGTAAATAAGTCTCGTATCATTGTCAGAGTCTGTGAAAGTTAAACCAAGCGAAGACTATTTAGATCTAAGATGAAAAAGTAATGAAGGAACTAGTGAGGACTGAGGAGAGATAACAAGAATCTAGGCTAGCAAATATAAGCCAACAGTCTTTGAGAGAACGACTCACTATATTATTCCCATACTCCGTTATACCTTTGGCTTAATAACTCTCCAAAGCATGAACATCTACCATAGATTTTAGCTTAAGTTTGAATATGCATTGCATGTAATGTTAATGATGAAACATCTAAACTCTAAGTGAGATTTTTAAACCCTTCATTTTAGACAAAATGGTGCCATTGTGACCCAGATACAACAGACAGTAACACTCTTCTGTTTCAAGGTCCCCAAGACTTAGAAACTCCTAGAGCAGTAATATATTTTTTACATTGTCTTCATCCTCTAAATGCATTTTTCAGTTTTTATTCCTTGCTTGGGGATTATTGGAAATCATTATCATTGCAGCAAGACTAATTTTTGTACCATTACAAACACTGACATTCATTGTTAATGACTCAGTGTGGAAGCCAAAATGCAATTATCATCGATTATATGTAGAAAGTTTTTTTGGTTACAATTAGAGCGTTTGTAGAAGTTTTAAAATTTGCAATTGTAGTGGTCTAAAAGATAAATTCTCAGTTATTAGTGAAATACAAAATATGATTTTTCTAATGTGAGCTTTAAAAAAAAAAAAGATTTGGAACTGTGTCTAATTCTGTCTCACAATATGTTGTGCTCTCTACTCCGCCCTGTCTAAACTTCATATCAAAGCATTTTTGCATAGTCTTTCCCAGAGTTTAGCAAAGATTTTCTTGCATTTTGAATTCTCAAAAAATTATCTTATTGAAACAAAGTTTGAGCATTGATTTAATATAATTTAATTTTAGTCTGCCTGGAATTTCAAAATGTGTTTCTTTCCCTGAAGCACTTTAGTGCTATTATATCTTATTGAAGTGAGTTTTAAACAGTCTAATATCCATGCTGTTATTTTTTTTACTGAAGTGGCTTTAAACAATCTAATGTCCTCCCTATCAACTTACATCTCTTTCCTTACCTTTCCCCATGACTACATTAGGCAAAGTTTAAGTATTTGATTAGGAAGATAATCAGTCTTTTTTTTTTTTAATTTTTTTTGTTCATTTTTTATTTATTTATTTGAGAGCAACAGACATAGAGAGAAAGACAGATAGAGGGAGAGAGAGAGAATGGGCGCGCCAGGGCTTCCAGCCTCTGCAAACGAACTCCAGACGCGTGCGCCCCCTTGTGCATCTGGCTAACGTGGGACCTGGCGAACCGAGCCTCGAACCGGGGTCCTTAGGCTTCACAGGCAAGCGCTTAACCGCTAAGCCATCTCTCCAGCCCGATAATCAGTCTTAATAGTCTTTCCTTGTGTGTTTGGTTTTTTTCATTTTCTTTACAAATATGGCCTCTAGAAATGTCACTCCCTTCTTCTGTGTCTGATAAAGTTTCTTGAGGGTTTTTTTTAAATTTTTTTTTTTGGTTTATTTTTACTTGTTTATTTGAAAGCAACAGACAGAGAAAGAGGTAGAGAGAGAAAGAATGGGCGCGCCAGGGCTTCCAGCCACTGCAGACGAATTCCAGATGCATGTGCTGACGTGGGTCCTGGGGAATCGAGCATCTGGCTAACATGGGTCCTGGGGAATCGAGCCTCGAACCGGGGTCCTTAGGCTTCACAGGCAAGTGCTTAACCGCTAAGCCATATCTCCAGCCCTCTTGAGGGTTTTTGGCTGAGTTCTGAGTCATAACTTTTGGAGTCAGTCTGAATCCTCCATCATGTCTCATGTCTGTTATAGTAATGCAAGATCCCACATCACTGCAAAGTCATCTTTACCTGCATCTCCTCTTAGACTAGCACAGGTGTTTGCCTTGTGCCTAGAACAATAGAAGATAAAAAGTAGGTACGTAACTAATACGTGCATGTAGAAGTAACAGTGAAAACTAGGCCCTGTTTGTCATTGGGGAATTAAAGTAGAAAAGGAATTAAAAGTTAAACCTGGGCTGGAGTGATGGCTAAGTGGTTAAGGTACTTGCCTGCAAAGTCCAACAATCTCAGTTTGACTCCCCAATACCCAAGTAAAGCCAGAGGCAAAAAGTGGTGCATGTGTCTGGAGTTTATGCAGCAGCAAGAGGCCTTGGTATGCACATTCTTTCTGTCTGTCTCTCTTCTCTTAAGCTCTCTTTACTTGAAAATAAATAATATTTTTAAAAGATAAAGCTAAGAATTTTTGTTACATGTAACAGATTTATCATTGGATCTCTGCTAACTAAAATGCCACTTATGAAATACTTCTTCAATTGTGCAATAAGACAAAGTAGATACAGTTCAGAATATCTAATAAAATCTTCGTTTTTGATGCTCCTTCTGCTATAATTTGGAAAAAGAGAAAAGGCAAATCAAATAGATATACAAATTTTCTTAGATACATTTATAAACTGAATATGGCTTTTTATTCTTATATGCCAAGTGGATAGGACTTATGGGGTGCCCAGATATTTGGTTAAGACATTATTCTAGATGTGTCTGTAAGAGTGATTCTGGATGAGATTAACATCTGGATGTGAAGGCTGACAAAGTTGATGGCCCTCCCAGATGAGGGACCCTCCAAATATAGAGAACTGAGCAAGATTTCTTCCTTAGAATAGAACAAAGAGCTGAACACCTTCTGGGACATCGCTTTTCTCCTTTCTTTGGATTGGATTCAGATGGGGAGTACATCATCTACTTGCCCTGGTCTCTGTTTCACCGAGTGATGATAGACTTAGCAGCATCCTTCCTGAGAGAGGAGAAAAGTTGGAAGACGAAGAGAGGAGGGGAGGGAAGGGGGATAAAGTAACAGAAATAAAAGGAAAGGAGAAAAAAAGCCAATACAGACTTTTTCATCTGCTTGCTTGCTTGTTTTTTCCTCTCCTTTTCCTCCTCCTTCTCCTCTTCTTTTATTGAGATAGCAACTTGCTATGTACTTCAGGTTGGCCTTGACCTCAACTTCTTCTGCTTCAACTGCTTCCCTAGGTCTAGAGTTATAAACATGTGATGCCATGCTGTTCTTTATTATTAACTGTTCTTTTTGTTCAGTGTTGGGCATTAAACCCAGAGCCTTGTTCATGCTAGAGAAATGTTCTACCACTGAGCTGTATCTATTGCCCCAGAGTATTAATTTTTTGACGGGGATAATTTCAAATATACTAATTGAATAAGCACAAAAATACTAAATACAGTGATTAACTCTCAAAAATTTACAGCTAGAATTAAAATTTTGGTTCTTATTTCTCAGCCAAAATTCTGCACAACACACTTCTAGCTGTAGGAAAAAAAGCTTGACTAAACTTAGTGTGAGTGTAGAAATGGATGACTGGGTAGCATTCAAAGCTACATTTGAACACCAGGGGGCAGCAGGGTATTTTCTTGTCTAAAATGCAGCATAAATGAATTTTTGCTCAGGAAAAAGAAAACTTAATTTGAAACTTTTAACCAGTTACAATTGTGAATGTATACTATATGCAAATATGTGAAATCTGCATTGAAGATATTCATTCATAAAATCATTTCCCTAGGTTTTAGGCATTTAAACTGTAGTGAGTTCAGTTTCATGTGCTATAAATGCTCAGTATCTACATTTGTTTGTTAATTACTGCATTAATCAGATACGTTTGGAGCATTTCCATAATTACAAAATGTTCTTTTGAAAGCCACAGAATAGATGCTAAAATAAAAACCAATCATCTTCAAAGATGTTCTAGTGAAAGTGTGTTAGCAATCACAAAGAAAAGGATTCAAGGAAGAAAGAATAAATACAACAGAGGCATAGCCTAGCATTGAGGGGAGTTTCTTTTATGCTTTATACAAGTTCTCCTTACTTTTTGAAATTCAACCAGAATATCATGTTTTTTTCAAGGGCAAGGGCAAAGATATTTTTAGAAAATGAAGTATTGGATATTAAAATGTGATAGTGCATACCAATGTATTAGCATAGAGCCATTTCTCAATTTTTAGCCTAAACTGTATAACATTTTTGAGAATAAGAACTAAAGAAAGTCTAACTAATATGGCACTTTTGTGACAGTAACTCTTGCCTGTGTTCCCTGTGAGGAATTCGAGTAGGATGTTCCTATTGATGGCCCTGGTAAGAACATGTCGGGGGAGAGAAAGTCAAAAACCAATACTGTAAGATGAAAGACTCAGTAGGATGAAGTAGACGTCTCACAGAAGACAGTCCCTTTAGAAGGTGGTAGACAAAAGAAAGGGTGAGAGACCATCAGAAGACCAAAAGTTTGTTTCACTACACTGTCTAAGAATAAAACATTAGGCTGGTTAACAAGTTTCTAAGTTTGGGCATTTGTGTCTTTCTATATGTATAGCAATCTTATTCAGCAAAGGGACAGAATGTAGATAGGGGAGAAATTTTAAATGATCACTAAGAAAAACTACAATAATGTTGACTGAGCTCCGTAGTTCATCTGATTTCTCCCAGTTTTTCTACATATTATTGATAAGTGCAATATTTATGTATAAAATTATATCTGTAAACAATATACTGCAATAATAGTATTTTGCCAAATTTAGATCATAGACTACTTTGTTGGCATGTATTAAACAGTACTTTTTTTTTTCATATTCTTACATATGCTTACTCATACAAAGGCCAGAGCTCTTTAGAAATGCATTGTAACTCTAGTGATTGTAAAATATTTAGTACATTTGGGAATCTTACTTTTCTTTGCTACTCATGATGCATAATTTATTTCCCACCTTCCTTCAGGGTATACAAAGTCTTCATTATACTTTATAGTAAGCAATCACAGCCCCTAGGAGCCAGTTTAGCTATAATAATGGCACAATTTCTTTTAACCTGCCCATCTTGATTTTACTTTAAATTAGAGTTTGAAAGTAAATTTGTTATCATGTTATAGTTCTGATTATCTTATAATAAACCCTCATAACAGTAAACTATAACATTTATTAATTACCATATCAAAGACCTGTTACCCCCTTTAGTCTTTCCAGTATCTTTAGAATTAGAGGCATTTTTAGTGGTTTACAAGTACTTAATCTATGCAAAGATTTGTAATTTTCTAAAGTTTCATCATTTTAGCTCTTTTCAGCCCATCAACCAAAGGAAACAAGCACACATGTGCTTCTAAACCACTGAGACATTAAGTCAAGAAAGAGGCATGTCCTGACTCCTTGGGTATTACATTCTAGGAATAATATATACATTAAACAAGTAATCATGCTATTCGGAGTGAGTGTAACTACCATTAGGTTGTATGAAAGCCCCAAACCTAACTGTACAAGTAAGGGGCAGCAAAGAATTTTATGAATTTTTTAAGTGAAAGATAAACAAGTGAAAGAAAAAAATAAAATGAGAGGTAAAACAGCTTGAGATATTACTTAAGAAGTACTTGACTCACAAGTGATTGCTAATTCTTTTATACAATATGCTGAAAAAATCCAATTTACTCTGTGCTCATAAACATGTCAGGATGATGAATCTACATGATTAACAGTTTTTACCCTGGATGAAATTTCCTGTGCAAACTGAGCCACTCGCCTCCTCATGGAACCTTTTAGTCCAAACTCACCATTGATATACTCAAAATTTGTTTCCTTTCTCAGCTGCAAGATAGGAAGTAGAGTCTTTTGTTGAATAATGTTCTATAAAATACATAATTATAAATCCATTCTTATTTGGGTGGACTAAGGAGACAAAGCTACAATAAAGGTAAGAGGTGGAACATTTATATATCTTCATTTTGGTTGATAATCATTGGAAAATTATGCTTTGATTTAAGCATAATTTAAGCCTGCTTTGATAGAAGCATAATTGACCCAGTTGATCTAGTAGGACTTACATCAGAACCTCTCATCTTCTTGAATTCTGTTTATAATAACCAACTTATACTGTTTCATTTGTAATTTTCTACCTGTTTTACAAGTAATATGTTACTACAAATTTCTCAAGACCTATCAATTTTAATTGTTATCTCTGAACATTGTACCTATTTTATTCCTTTTCCATGCAAATATTCTGTCCATATGACTGCAGGAAACTTTAAATTCATAGTTACTATTTCATAATTATGGTTATGCTAAATCAAAGAGATATTCAGAATGATTTCCTTACATATGCCCTTTCAAATATATTTTTATTCATTTTTTTGTAAGCAGAGAGGGATAGAAGAGAGGTCAACAGAGAAAATGGGAGCGTCATGGCCTTTAGCCACTACAAATAAATGTCAGACAAATGTGTCACTTTGTGCATTAGTGAGTCCTGGGGAACTGAACCTGGATTCTTGGGTTTTGTTGGCAAGTGCCTTAACCACTAAGCCATCTCTCCAGCCCCTTACATAAGTATTTGATAAAGTACTTGAAAAGCTTTTAAATGCTTAATGCTTTCAATGTGTGTGTAATATATGATATCAACCTGCTGCCCCAGCTGCACGCTTCCAGGACCTGGTACAGATCTGCCACTTCCATTCCACCCCCAGGAAGCAGTCGTTGTGTCCTAGGTGGGGCCTGCTGATGGAGCGACAGGCCTTTGTTCTTCTGATGCCTGGCATCCAACTCAGCTTTGCACTTCTTTGAAAGGAAGGCACTCTTGCACTGAGCTGAGTCCTCAGTCCCCAGGCATTTCTTTATATCACTTCCTTCTTGGACATATCACATTTCTTAGTAATGTCTTAAGTAAGAATGCACAGGAGATTTTTTAAGTGCATGCCAAATCAATTTTTGAGAACTCCGATGTCTGAAAATGATTTGTTTTCTTATATTGATTGATAGTTTGCATCTGTGCAGAATACTATAGTGAAAACCATTCTTTTCTAGAAATCTGAACATACTTCTCCATTGTCCTGTGGATTCAAATGCTGATATTAGCACATCTGGTCTTATTTATAGCTAAATCTCTTACTGTTGTATTAATCTACAGGTTTTATTAAAATGTTACTGGTTAGCTGGGCATGGTGGAGCATTCCTTTAATGTCAGACTCAGGAGGCAGAGGTAAGAAGGATCACCAAGAGTTCGAGGCCAACTGAGACTACATAGTGAATTCCAGGACAGCCTGAGCCAGAGTGAGACCCTTCCTCAAGCTCCCCCCGCCAAAAAAAACTAATAAAATAAAATAAAATGTCACTGGTTCTCACCAATGTAATTTCTCAAGTACAGGATCCATTATTATTTTTATTTATTTATTTATTTATTTTATTATTTTTTTTGGTTTTTTGAGGTAGGGTCTCACTCTGGCCCAGGCTGACCTGGAATTAACTCTGTCATCTTAGGGTGGCCTTGAACTCATGGCAATCCTCCTACCTCTGCCTCCCGAGTGCTGGGATTAAAGGCATGTGCCACCACACCCGGCTCAGGATCCATTATTTTTAAGCTATTATTTATTTATTTATTTTTGCAAGCAGAAAGAGACAGAGAGGGAGAGGGAGAGAGAGAGAGAGAGAGAGAGATTGAGTGAGAGAGAGAGAATGGGCCTCTAGCCATTACAAACGAAACATATGTGCCGCCTTGTGCATCTATCTGTCTTCATGTGGGTACTTGATGGAACCTGGGTCATTAGGCTTTGAAGGCAAATGCTTGAACTGCTGAGCAAGATCTCCAGCCTCATAGCTCAGGACCTATTCTAAAGCTCCACATTATATCTTGTTTCCTACGTCCCTTCTTCATATGTCATAGTGGTTTCTTGAACTTGGGAACCTCAACACCATGAAGAACACTTATCCATTATTTTGTGTATATTCCTCTATCTGGCCTTGTCTGACATGTTTGATGAGGTTGCATTATACATATTTGGCAAAAGATTCCAGGTGTCCCTTTGATAACCATTAACTGCATCCTGAGGAAGAATGTGGCATACACATGTCTTACTACTGGCTACGTGAGCTTTTATTTAATTATGTTGGAGGGATATATCATTATATGTTGTTATTTTCCCTCTGTAATGAATCCCTATCTTATTGCTAGATTCTTTGAAACCAAACAAATACTGTTTCTCATCATGTTTCCACATACTAGTTTAGCATCCATCTGAGACTTTTCTATACTAACAGCATATTTTTCTTTTAGATAACAGACATTAGTTTTAGATGTTTTATAATTGTAAAGGATTGAGGAGATAACCAAGAGTCACTTTACTTTCCCCTTCTGCTCTAGAACCATATCCTGCTTATCTCATTACATTTCAATGTGATTTCCTAAGGCAGCTTCTTTAGACTTTCTTCTTTTGATCATCATTGATGGAAACATGCTCAGAGGGATTAATGCTTGTTTCCTTAGAAAGCAGCACTCCTATGTATTTAGTCTCTGCTTGCACCTGCTACCAGGTATGTGCAGAGACCAAACACACAGATTGTTGCTTTACAAGTCACTCTCATTAAAAGTAATCCAGTTCTGTGAAATTAAGACTTCTTTACAGAAGCAAGCATTAACCCCTTCTGAGCACGTTTGCATCAATGATGTAGTTACTCACACTAGGCCCCACCTTGATGCTATCCACCACCTCTCAGAACTGCCACACTGGGGACCAAAGTTGCAGCTTATGAATTGTTCAGCCATATTACTTTTAAACTAATATTTTGAAAGCTTTGCTTAACCTTTCCCCAAAGATCATGTTCCTTGTGTGTCAGCTCCTTATAACTACCATCCTTCTCCCTACTTCTCGGAGTCAAAAATTTTAGGCTCCATATAATGATGGAATCATTGGACAAAAGAAACACTCCACATTGTCTCTTTAAAATAGGTATTCTGGGGCTGGAGAGATGGCTTAGTGGTTAAGTGCTTGCCTGTGAAGCCTAAGGACCCCGGTTCGAGGCTCGGTTCCCCAGGTCCCACGTTAGCCAGATGCACAAGGGGGCGCATGCGTCTGAAGTTCGTTTGCAGAGGCTGGAAGCCCTGGCGTGCCCATTCTCTCTCTCTCCCTCTATCTGTCTTTCTCTCTATGTCTGTCGTTCTCAAATAAATAAATAAATAATGAACAAAAAAAATAGGTATTCTGGATTCATTCCATAGATATATTGCCTGCATTCTACATTAATTATAAATTTAAACTTTCTTCTGATTTGTACTGTTTCTACTTTTTCCAACACACTTGCCTCTACTTTGCAAGGCTGATGGCATTCCTCAAACAACCTGTGAGTCTTTGAAAAAATATTTTATTTATATATTTATTTAATTAAGAGAGAGAGAAAAAAAGAGAGAAAGCAAGAGAGAATGGGTATATCAGGGCCTCTGGCCACTGCCAATGAACTCCAGACACATGTGCCGCCTTGTGTATATGGTATACATGGATACTGAGGAATCAAACCTGGGTCCTTAGGCTTTGCAGTCAAGTGTCTTAACTGCTAAGTCATGTCTCCAGCCCACCAACCTATGATTCTTGTTTGATGATCAGTAGGAAACGAATTGAATCTTCTGTGCGTTTAAGCACATGTTAGAGGCTGAGGAAGCAAATCTTGTGAATTAGGAGTCTATGCACTAGGGGATTCTGGTAATCAAACTTTCTTATTTTCAACACCAAAGTGAATATCAGTCTCTACCCTGTGGTATACGTAAGGTACCTTAGAGAAAAACTTTAGGAAAATTCTCCCTTCTGTGCAACAACCAAATTCTCAGGCTGAGTATGAGAAAGAGCTGAGCAAGGGAAGGAGACTTTGCATATATGATAAGTTTTTCTTAATGTTCCAGTTTAGAGTATAACCTTCATCCATCGCTGAGATTAATATTCCAGTTATTAAAGACTTTATAATGTAATTTTCTAAAAATACAGCTTTAATTTTAAGTTGGCTATGAAGAAAGGTGGCAGGGAAGGCTTGAATTGGATTCTGATTTCCTAAAGATTTTCAGAGAAGTTTCTGTTGTCAGCACCCAATCTAATCCAGCTGCTCTGTGGCTAGGTCTTGTCAAAGACCTATTCTCTCTAAAGAGACAGTGAACTCGAATCTTACCAGTGTTCTTTTCTTTCTTTCTTTTGTTTGTTTATTTATTTATTTATTTATTTATTTATTTATTTATTTATTTATTTTGAGAGCAACAGAGAGAGATAGAGGCAGATAGAGAGAGAATGGGTGCACCAGGGCCTTCAGCCACTGCAAAAGAACTCCAGACATGTGGGCCCTCTTGTGCATCTGGTTAAGTGGGTAACCAGATGGTAACGTGGGTCCTGGAGAATGGAGCCTCTAACCGGGTCCTTAGGCTTCCCAGGCAAACGTTTAACCACTCCAGCCCCCAGTATTATTTTCTATAGATAAAAAAATGAACCATTTATTACCTGCCCTACTACTTTTTCACTTCCCACATCATGTTTCTTCTTTCTTTCTTTCTTTCTTTCTTTCTTTCTTTCTTTCTTTCTTTCTTTCTTTCTTTCTTTCTTTCTTTCTTCTTTCTTTCTTTCTTTCTTTCTTTCTTTCTTTCTTTCTTCTTTCTTCTTTTTCTTTCTTTCTTTCTCTCTTTCTTTCTTTCTTTCTTTCTTTCTTTCTTTCTTTCTTTCTTTCTTTCTTTCTTTCTTTCTTTCTTTTTTTTTTTGACAGGGGAGAGTTGAGGTGGAGTCTCACTTCAGCCCAGACTGACCCAGCACTCACTCTGGAATACATCATTCTTTGTTGTTATTGATACTCCATTGTTTCGTTGGAGATGTAGCTGTGTATACTCAAAACTTTGTCCCTGACTCAGCTGCAATGTTAATGGACAGTGTTTTGGAATGATTTTGTCCTGTTTCTGAAAGGGATAAAAGCCTTGAAACTTTTTGTAAAGAAAAATGCTTGAGAAAACTTTTCTTTTCTTATTTTAAAATTTTTTTTGTTTATTTTTATTTATTTATTTGAGAGAGAGAGAGAGAATGGGTGCATCAGGGCCTCCAGCCACTGCAAATGAACTCCAGATGCATAGGACACCTTGTGCCTCTGGTTTACATGGGTCCTGGGGAATGGAGCCTCGAGCCGAGGTCCTTAGGCTTGACAGGCAAGCGCTTAATCACTAAGCCATCTCTCCATCCCCGAGAAAACTTTCTAAGTGTCTATTTTACTATTACACCAAAACCTACGTGGAAGAAATGAAAGAAGGGTAAAAACCTAATGAATTCAAGGTAGATAGTAAAATTTTTTTACTGTTTTCATCTATATGAACATGCTGACAGTTAAAACTTTGGTGAGGAGGAAAGTTTTCTTTTAAATTTGGGTGTTTTTGCTATGTTCATAATCCTTGAAATCACATTTTTTCCCCTTAGCTTGGTTCTTGGCAAGAGAACTCAGTACAAATAGAATACCATCTGAAGATGCAGGAGGCAGGTGGCACCAATCATCTTATAGAATGCATTGTCACCTTTGCCTATACCAAAAAGTACCTCTGTTCTAGGGTCACAAAATAGTCCACAAATAACAAAAAAAGAAAATCCTCATTCTTTAAGATGCTTTGCAGGTAGTTGTTTCTATTATGTTGGATTCCACATGACAAGGTATGAACCTGAGAAAATGTAAAATCTGGATTTGTCTTTGCCCTGTTCCACCATGTAGTATATAAATGTTTTACAATCATCATAAAACATGCACACTAGGATAGATCACTAAAGATAGCAATTCAAGAAGGGCAAAGGAGTCAAATTCCTTGGAATGTTGTTATTGTGGACTCTTAACACCTGAATGATTGAAATAAACTCCTGTTATATTTGGGTCACTGTTGAGGGTTTGATTACAAGAGTCAAATCTGACTTTCATAGATGGCATAAACATTTCATCTATTTTACATAAATGCAAACAAAAATGGGACTTCCACATAGATGACAACAAAATGGAATTTTATAATCATATTTATAGTTATATTTATTTATTTTTGTTTTTTGGTTTTTTGAGGTAGGGTTTCACTCTAGCTCAGTCAGTCCTGGAATTAACTATATAGTCTCAGGGTGGCCTCAAACTCATTGAGATTCTCCTACCTCTGCCTCCTGAGTGCTGGGATTAAAGGTGTGTGCCACCACGCCTGGCTCAGTTTTATTTTTATCACTTGCAAATATTTTGGGATCCAAAGTAATCTCGGGATTACTTGATAGCTTATTTTCTGTTGTGTAAATATTCTTCATTTTCTATATCTATTGGCATGTTCATGGACCTAAGAAATAGCAACCTGTGAATAATGCTAATAAAATATGGGAGTAAATACATCCATTTAATCTACCAGTTTCAATTCCTTTGTATATTTACTCCCAAATGAAAATGTTTATTATTTTAACTTTCAGATCTTCCATACATCTTTCCACAACATTGCCTTAATTTGTATTCACATACATATTGTACAACCTTGCTCCTTTCCCCCCATATGTTTGCCAAGACTTTTATCATGTTTTAATCAAAGAAATATTAAGATGTCATTTTCCACTCATTAGAATGGATTTAGGGGGAAAGTTGCTGTGTGCTTTAATGCTCTGAGCTCCTTTGAAGTCCCTAGAGAAAAGTTTGCCTTTCGTATTTTTGCAATGTATGTCTGGGGAGATTTGTGCTTTGTGTGAAATACTAGCAATGACTGGGAATGTTCGAGCCCATGTATTACATAAGCAATAGAGTGGATAAGTACAGCAGCTGGAGCAGTGTGAAAGCAGATCAGAGGACTATTCTAACACCTTCCATCTCACTTGTGCTCTGTCATCTCTTCCTAGGAATCACCACTTTCCTCCAGCAATCATGCTGGCTGAGTACTTGCTTGGAGTTCATCGTTTACCAAGTTACTAGAGATACTATCATATCACCACCTCTTTGTGAATACTATTCTACAATAGAGAATAATTACATCCATCTGTAATACAGCATGTATAGCTAGTAAACTATGACAGAAAACACACAAATAAGCAATTGATATTTAACTTCACAAATTAAGTGTTAGAAAGAAAACCAAAACAATAGTTATCTACAACAAAATCCTAAGTGTGAGTTTGGGAATTAAAGCTGAGTTGGTGTGGAAACAGGCACAAAATTGACAGCCTATTGGATATTCCTTGCAAATTGCTTTTGGCATCCAAATAGATGACAAGGTTGTCAAGAATGACAGCAAGAGTTTGGATGTAGGGGAAGAATGTCAACCATGATATAAATCCTTCATAAATAAATAACAGCCCATACATTCAGGTGATGATATAAAAAGAGGAATGGATGGCACAACTCCAGGCCATATTTTCAAAGGAAAAGTGGGTTTGTTTGAGTTTGAGATGATCATTTGCTATTTAGTCTAATTTATGTTTTAAGCAGGGTTTTAAAATTCTGGATGTAGTGATATGGATCAAATGTAAAAACATAAATCCGGGCTGGAGAGATGGCTTAGCGGTTAAGCGATTGCCAGTGAAGCCGAAGGATCCCGGTTCGAGGCTCAATTCTCCAGGACCCACATTAGCCAGATGCACAAGGGGGCGCACGCGTCTGGAGTTCGTTTGCAGTGGCTGGAAGCCCTGGCGCGCCCATTCTCTCTCTCTCTCTTTACCTATCTGCCTCTTTCTCTCTGTGTCACTCTCAAATAAATAAATAAAAATGAACAAAAAAAATTTAAAAAAAACCACATAAATCCACCCATATCCCTGATCCTGACCTCTTTGTCATTAGAATAAGCAATGCCTTATTAAGAGGATAGAGAAAAAGTACTACTCCTAGGGACCTTCCTGTTCCAAGGTATTGTGATAGGGCAGATTTCTCTTGTTAAGTAAGAGCTTGTAGGTTCAGAACTTCTATCTTTTGAATATATGCTTAGGTAAAAGCAGTTTAGGAAATTTTAATAACAAGGTTCATATGGAAAAAGAAAATATGCCACCCAACGCACACTTCTTTCTGAGAAAAATTACAAGAAACCCTAGTTCATTCTTAGGAACATAACAATTACACAAAATATTTCAGATATTTACTAAGTGACATTATCTAAACTGTTGGCCAAATATTTGTTCCCGAGCAACAAAAATCACAAAATTTTGAACTTATAATATAGACTCAGTTCCTTTGTTTCCAGTGTATATGACTTTATAATATACACTCAGTTCCCTTTTCCATGCTATATGATGTTATAATATAAAATTAGTTCCCTTTTCCAATCTATGTGACTTTATAAAATACACCAAGTTCCTTTGTTTCCAATCTATATGATGTTATTATATAGAAGTGGTTCATTTGTTTCCATTCTATATAACTTTATAATATAAACTCAGTTCCCTTTTCCATTCTATATGACTTTATAATATTCACCCAGCTTTTTGTTCCAGTGTAGATGACTTTCTAATATAGACTATGTTCCATTCTATATGACTTTATTTTTATTTATTTATTTATTTTTATTTTTATTTATTCAAGAGTGACAGAGAGAGAGAGAGAGAGAGAGAGAGAGAGAGAGAGAGAGAGAGAGAGAGAGAGGTGCCTGGGCCTCCAGCCAGTGCAAACAAACTCCAGACATGTGCATCTGGCTGAGTCCTGGGGAATCGAACCTCGAATGGAGATCCTTAGGCTTCACAGGCAAGCGCTTAACCCCTAAGCCATCTCTCCAGCCCCATTCTATATGGCTTTATACTATAGACTCAGTCCTATGTTCCAGTCTATATGATTTTTCATTGCTTTTGTTATGATCAGGTGCCAATTCAGTACACAGTATAGAAAGCTGCACTTTATTTATTTCAAATATCTTATTTAAGCTCTAAAATACCTGATATTAGCAATTTTGTTCAGATGGACCAGGAGATGCATGGGATTTCACTGTGTTGTCATGCCAGCCTACCCCAAGGACAGGGTGCATATATGAAGAAACGCACTGATTCTACAAGTGTGGTAAGAAACAGCTGAGATTCCAACATTGGCTATCAAAAAGAAATCAAGCCGGTGCAGCCTTTAATCCCAGCACTCGGGAGGCAAAGGTAGGAGGATTGCCTTGAGTCAGAGGCCACCCTGAGACTCCATAGGGAATTCCAGGTCAGCCTGGGCTAGAGTGCAACCCTACCTCGAAAAACAAAAACAAAAACAAAAACAACAACAAAAAGAAATCAAGTGGATGTTGGACTCTTCAAAATTGTTATTTGTTTTATCACTGTGATGTTAATATTGCGTTAAACTCTTTAAAGTTATTACTCAGAGCCATATACTAAAGTATATGGGGGTAAATGCTGTGATATGTGAACCAACTACATCTATAAATGAATATTTTATGTTATAGTGAAATTTTCCAGATGTCATATAGGAACAATTGTGCAACACATCAGCCCTATACACCCACGCTACCCTGCCGACAGCCCAGTTTTCCAGAATATAGACTACCTTTTCCTCTGTACCTCGTGTTCGAATCTCCAGAAAAGAGCAAAACTACAGGGAACTGCACCGATTTCAATCAATCAGTTCTTTCCTAAGCAGCCACCCACCTACACATAACGCCAGTCTGCAGCAAGGACCGCGCTTGGATGCTGCGGGCTGACGATCTGACCTGTGTGTTCTGTGAGACTGCAAAGCCAGGGGACAGGAAAAGTCCTGCACGCGGAAAGCGAGCATCTGAGTTTCCCGCCCTCCTCTCCTCCTCAGACACATGCTCCCCTCCCCTTTCTTTTGGCCTTTTTGCATCCAAACTCCTACTTTTCTCTCGGGCTTTAACCTAGCCCCTGTATTCCTTCATGCTCCAGGGCCTCTCCTCACAAAGCCCCCATCCCTGGTCCTCTGGCTGGCCTCTCTGCCAGGGGAGGGAGGAGGAGAAGCCACAGCTGCCTCTTTTATCGCCTCTGCAGCGGGTTTCTGTCAATATCACCCGCCCACGCCCGATCTGCCTTCTGAAGTCGCCCGCTGGCCTGGGGATGCGCGCGGAGGAGAGAGCCGCGCTGCCAACCCGGGAGGGAGGAGAGCGCGAGGGAGACAAACACAGCCCGCGAGGGCGTGGCTCTGCTGGGCATCTCACAGGAGGGGTCTCTGGGTCAGTGGCTGTGGAGCCGCCCCGCCCCAGCGACTGACCTGAGCGAGGCTAGAGAGGGCAGACACTTCCTAAGCAAGCAGCGGAGCTTGGGAAGGAAATCACAGATCTAAGAAACAGAAGCCTAGGAGAAGCAAAGGACTCCCAGGAGCCTTGCTTTCAGGGCTCCCTCAAGCACTGTTTGAAGACCTGTCACTTGGGAGAAAGTAAGTGCTTTTTTTTTTTCCCCCCTTTCTTCTTCTTCTGCAGTGTCCACTTGCAAGATGGGGACAGCTGGTGGCTGCAGCTAGCTTTTCCCTCCTACCTCCCCTGCCCTACCCCATGCACCCTCTCAGGGTCTCCAGCAGAGAAACATTAAGATTGTGGCAATGACCTAAAAGCATTAAGGTGGGTGTCTGCTTGGCGTGTTGTGTGTGGTTAGCTATCTCATCCCAGGAGGACAGCTTGAACAAGGATGTTCTTTCGTGTAAAATTCCCAGAAACCCTAGGCCTCAGTGTCTTTGATGTAGCATAGTAGTAGAAGAGGTGGGCTGAGGGGTCTGCAAATTGAACTATGCTTCAAAGTGATGGTGCCCATTCAAGACCGGTGCTTTCTCCATATTGTTCTCAGTGCCAAGGTAGAGGAGGAATGCGATCAGAAACGACATAGTTTAGCCAGCAGGGCAGTTGAGGAGTGTTCTGATCAGCAGGGCTTTTTGTGGTATCTGTCTGTGAAGTTGTTTTCTCAAGAAAACACAGCCCTTCTGGAGGATTTCTCTTCTTTCTGAAGTGATTATGCAACTGTGATTACGCCTCTAATATTTAGAAAGTTGTCACGTCAGTATACATGCAGGATCCACGTGGGATTGTTTACTGATGGGTCACTTTCAGAGAGTCCACTCGAGTCCTGGGTAGGAAAACTTCTTTTGCGAGCACTCTCAGGAGAATGGATCCTGGCCCTCGCCTTTAGTATGGTCATCAGCAGCAACATTTGTAAGTAAAGATGATGAGTCCTAAAGGAGTACTTTTCCCATAACATTCTCTTTAGATGCTTATGGTTCCTTTGCTATTATCACACTATAAATAATAATTTGATGAAGATATGTGGCTGGTCCACATATCTTGGGCTGGAAGTCCAATGTTGAACCCACTGACATGTAGAATGACAAAACCTGACTTCCATTTTTGTGTCCCAAATCAAATTAGTTAACATGGTGGAGCTTTGCTTTCCTTCCCTGGAAATGATATATGAAAGGGATTAATTAACAGAGATTATTACCTGCATGATTTTTTTTTAATTTTTATTAACATTTTCCATGATTATAAAATATATCCCATGGTAATTCCCTCCCTCCCCACCCCCACACTTTCCACCTGCATGATTTTTGAAAGTAATTTCTTATATAACTGTTGCATGCACAAAGAATTATTCTGCCTTTTTAAAGAGCTTCACCAAGTTGCTGCCATTCAAAGTCCAATGTTGTATGGAAAGAGTCCTGAGCAGCCTCTCTCGAGTGACCTGAGGAAGTAAAATTCCAGCCCATCTCCTGTCACTGGTCAAGTGAAAGCGTATTCTACCCTGTAAGCCTCCACCCTAGTGAATGCACATGCCACAGATAGCCACTGATAGTTCAACACCACTCAACATTGTTTACATATGCTGTGTATTTTTTTTCTTTTTTTATTTTAATTTATTAGTTTTCTTTTCAGCAGATACAGGCAGTTTGGTACCATTGTTTAGACTCATCTATGATCTACCCCCTCCCATTGGACCCTTCTTGTTGATGTAAATGGGTCGTGCATTGTACTTTCAGACTTAAATTTTATTTTAGGTAGTGATGTCACTTCCTGGGATAGACCAGCAAATCTTGTAGATACTGGCAAATTTATTTTTTCTGCTCATTAATATGGGAGTAATCAAAATTCAGGAATTAGTACCCTTAACTGCAGAGATTTATTACAATTTTTCAGTCTACCAGAAGGTCCTCTTTACCCAACAGCGTGTTCAAAGTGACAGAATAGTTATGTGAAATTGAGCAGAAGGAGCTGGAATAAGGCTCTGATTAATCTCAGATGACATGGCCAGGTTTCAAGATGATTCCTACATGTCAGTGTCACCGTGGGAACTGCAGAATAACCAGAATCTGGTATTGGGCACTCTGTCCCCCAAACCTTATATGCTAAAGGTAACTTACATACTGGAATTGGTTTTGTGTAAGTGTGATGAATATATATCTAAACATATTAGGATTGAAATATACAATTTTGCCCAATACCTTACCAATACCTTAGGTAAGAATTATGCTAGTGCAGCAAGTCCTAGATATTACTGGCTTGAGATCCGCATCGCAAGTGGGGACCCACAGCCCACTGCCTACAGCCTTCAGTCTGAAAGCCTGTCTTCAACATATATGGTATAAATATTCTTGAATTTCTAGAGCCCGTGTCCTCTCTTTCCAATAGTCCCTATCAATACTGGTGAGGTTAACAACACTTGCAGTCCTCACCCACACCTACTGGCTCCCAGCAATGTACTCTCATGTTCTAAGATGGGAAAAAACTTGGAGAAACCGAGCTCATTTTCCCTTTCCTTCATGCCTTCCTCTCTTACTAGTGTGTGTGATACATTACCAGATAAGTGAAATCTCACCTCTGCAACAGCAAAAGATGGAGACTTTGATGTTGAAGAAAATGCTTTCTCTCTTGGGACTCTAGGGACATCTTTACTGATGTATCTATCATGACCCAGCTAAGATTTTGATTTACATATATTGTTCAGTCTGGGCCCAATCATGTTACACTCTTCCCTATTATCCCTAGCATATGGATATACCTGTTGTCTGTGCAGTATTCCTACCTGAACCAACAGCCAAAGCTGGCTAGCAATAAATAGAGGACACTTTACAAGGCTCATCATATCAGCCTCAAAGACCTCGATGGAGAAGTTGAAGCTGGGTTCCCACTGAAAAAAAATGAAATTTTTAAGGTTTATGTGTAGTACATTTGGTTTTAATTTTGAACACCATAAAATGATGACTTGGAAGTTATAGTCACTGAACAAATGCATTGTGTCCAGTGGAACATGCCACCTCTTTTGTTTAAATGCAAGCTGAGGCTTCCAGCTTAGCAGCCGTCTCAGTTAGAAGAGTCCATGTGATCTAAGTACCTGATTATAGGATATAACTTTGGCTCTGGTCCATATATTTTCTCTTCTCTTGGCCCTACAGCCCTATGCTTTTATTTTTGTCCAATTTAAAGCAAGATAAAACCAACTCATGCTCACACCAATATGTTTCAGAGATCCTTTTATAGTTGCTCTTTGCAGACTGAGAAGGGCATGGGCATCTATTACATTTAGTTTCACTTTTGAAATGCTAGAGTAGATTTTGGATGCTCAGGATATCACAGACAAAAAGTTTTTAAAAAGAGAAGTAAACATCCAGTTCTAAGAAACCTTTGGAATTCCAGTAATTGTGCCAATTCTATATTTTAGAGAGAATATTTTGTAGGTCTAGTGGCATCTTAATTATAGAGCACAAAGTCATAGGGTTGCTGGAGAGTACAGAAGTCACATTTGTCAGAAGGTCTCATTGTATTTCTCTAATAGGGGCTAGAATGCATTCCTCCCCTTTGAGCTTGTAAATGGCTTCTGGCCAGATTATTCTGGTCAAGGGTCTGACTGACTAGGCTTGTAAGAATAGTCAGCTCTGAAAGGATTTTGGCTGGTCCTCAGCATACTTGTTTTGGTAGATAAGTGCAGCATGGAAGTTTTCATCATATCCATAAAAACAAAGACCCTTCCAGTGAGCCATGAAGTCATCATAAAGAAACTCAAGTGGACATGCCTAAAAAGAGACAGTTTCCCTAAGGCATTCAAATGTACACTACATTTTCTTGGACTCATTCTTGCAATTGGATTTATTTGAACTTAGCCACTGATTTCACTAAGATCTTTTCCTATATCTACTCTTATAACTAAATTGACTCTGCAATTCTGAATTTGCATGGCATGAACCCTTACTCCCTCAGAACAAGACCCATACCTGCAAAGACCCCAGATCCTGCCAGTTTTAGAAAGTGTATCTTTCATTTGGCATTCAGTTCTCAGAAAAGAATTATTAGGAAGAGAAGGGATTTAAAAAATTTTTATTTATTTATTTGACAGAGAAAGGGGGTGGGAGAGAGGGAGATTGAGAATGAATGGGCACACCAGGGCCTCCAGCCACTGCAAAGGAACTCCAGATACCTGAACACCCTTGTGCATGTGGCTAACATGGGTCCTGGGGAATTGAACCTAGGTCCTTTGTCTTTTCAGGCAAACGCCTTAACTGCTAAGCCATCCCTCTAGCCCAGAGATGGGATTTTTATGTTTGGATTTTTGCTAGCATTCCTTTGTTTATTAGGTCATTTCTCTTCTGAAAAAAATACATAGAGGGATGGAGAGATGGTTTAGAAGTTAGGGTGCTTGCCTGTGAAGCCTAATGACCCATGTTTGACACTCTAGATCTCATGTAAGCCAGACACACAAAATGACACAAAAGTGCAAGGTCACACATGCACACAAGATGGCACATGCATCTAGAGTTTGATTACAGTGGCTAGAGGCCCTGGTGTGCCATTTCTCTCCCTCCCTCTCTCTCACACACACACACATAAAAAAACTTACTGAAAATACACAGAAAATTCTGAAATAAAAATTTTAAGAACTGTAATCAAGACATAATGGCAGCAATACTCCATTGTGTATTTATACTACATTTCCTTTATCCATTCTTCTGTTGATACAATAATGATACTTCTGTATCATTATTGTAATAATGGCACAGTGCACATGAACATACCAATAATGCTTAAGATATTGATTTCAATTTCTTTATGTATATACTATTTTTGATAACATGGATAAATCTGAGTAAATTACATGAAGTAAATTTCTCAAGGAATAGAAATCAAATGTAGTCACCATTAGTATGCATAGAATATTGGTTCTAGGATACCACTGGATACCAATGTCTACAAATATTCAATTCTTTTATATGAAATCATGTAGTATTTGAATGATGTGCATATTCTTATATATATCAAGTCATCTTTAGATTATTTATAACATAGCAGATAATGTCATTGTATTATATACTGCATAATTTATAGACTAATGACAGGAAAATGTTTACATGTTCAGTAAAGGTACAATGTTATGTTATGGACAATTTTGTTCTGTTGTTGGTTAAATCTTGAGGTAGAGAACCCATGAACAAGGAAGACCAACTTGTGTGAAATAATCTATATATAGAATCTCAAAATCATCAAACTCAAAGAAACTGAGAGTAGAATGGTGGTTACTATAAGCTGGAGTGGGGATTTAGACAGGCGAAGGGGTGGTGATGCTGATCCAAGTATATAAAGTTTCAGTTAAACAGCAAGAATTTTCAGAGATTTTTCCAAAGCATAGTAATTATAGTTACAGTATTATAGTACATATTTCAAAAATCACCAAAAACGTACTCACTAACTATTCTTACTACAGGTAAATGGTACATATGAAAGGTGATGAGTGTGGTAATTACCTTGATGCAATCAGTCCACAATATATACCTCAAGGCAAACATCACATTGCATAGGAGTTTACATTCTCCTAGAGAGAGAATCAGTATGCACAGAGTAACATGTCACTCTGTGTGGATAAGCATTCTAACTCAGAAAACACTGTGTATGCAGTACCATGTCATTCTGTAGATAACCTTATTAAATCACTGAAGAGCACAGGGTGATTGGAGGCTGCCATAGTCATGAGTATGGCAACAGGGAGATGTTGGCAAAGACATAATTACAGTTACAAAGGATAAATACTATCTTTACACAGGGTCTCACACTCGAGTACAGATTGACTTCAAACTCACAGTGATCCTCTTGCTTCAGCCTCTCAAGTGCTGTGATTAAATTTGTGAGCCACCACTCCTAGCTAGAGAAATATATTTTAAGAAATATAATGTATAGCAAAGTGAAAATATATGCTTGAAAAACTTAAAATAGAATGCAGTTGCATGATATCACCAGAAAAATAACCACAAGAAGTAATCCATTTGTTAATGAGCTTGATTTTACCATTCTATAATGTCCAATAAACTTTATAATATAATGAACATGATAAAGGTATACATTGTTAACTGTCAAATCAAATGAATATTTTAAAGCTTTATTTAAAAGGTAAATAATGCAAGTTTTTATATTTTTATATATTTCTATATTTCTTATGTTTTACATTTAAGTAATTGATTTGTGAATCTGTGTGTGCACAGATCAGTCCTCTTAATTAATGACTAGTATTCTATGATAGCAATATATGAGAATTCATTGTGTTATCCATTTAGGGGAGATATTTTTCAGTACAAACGTTATTATAAATATATTTGCAAATGTGACATTTTAAACACTATAAGAATTTTTGTAAGTATGCACTTTTATATTATTTACACATTACCCAAAAGAAAAATATTCACAATAATTTAAAGTCTCATCTGAACTGTATGAAAGTACATAGCACATGCCTTCCTATATTCATCTATCAAAGGCCACTTAGTAAGATGAGTTTCCATTATATCTCCAAGAATTTCACTATTAAAAATATTGATTATGCTAATTGTATCCATGCTTTTCAAAATTTTATTAACATCAGTCATCTTTCCTCATAGGCTTCTGCTCCCTAAAGTCAATCATTATACTTTTGTAGACTTCCCTAAAACAAGAAGTAGAAGAATAAGAAGAAAAGAGCAGACATTGAATATTATTTCACTTCTATCACTGGGTGGAGTGTTGTCAGGAGAAAAAAAAACAAAACTCTTAATGATAGAGTTTATCTATGGTCACCATGGAGTAAGGAGATGGAATTGAACCAGGATGTGCATAGTCAGGTCAGGGAGTGAGCTACTACAAAGCTGACTGTCTAACTTGGTCAGCAGGCTGGTTCATATCTGTCAACAATTATGTTCTGCTCAATGATTACATTCCCTCTCTGTCCTTTTACTTAGTAAGTCATACTTTCCAGTCCTAAGCAAACTTATTTTATTGGATTTATTATCATTACTTTTAAACAGCTACTTGGGTGGCATTTGTTCAATAGGTACAATGTGCTGTCCATGTTTGATATTCAATATAATTAATTCAAAATACATTGAAAACTAATAAGTGAGAAATTGTTTCATCCCATTATATTAACATGAAATTGGTATTTGGGATATTTTCTTTACTTGATAAATCTGCTGTCCTAGATTGTTGTTTTCTAATCCTTTATTTTTTCTTCATTTACATTATCTTGATTTATGATCTCCATCCTTACCTGCTCACATTAACTTTTTGGAGATGATTTAGTGGATGTGACCTATCCTGTTGCTCACTTGGGATCTGTGGATTATTTGGCTTTTCAACTTGGCTGCATTACTGGCAGGTTTAGCTGTGGCAACCAAGCTGGATGACTGCGAAGTCAATTGAAGATGGGAGTAAGAAAGACAGCATTGACTTTTGTCACCTTGTTCTTCTTGACTTTCCTTGTCCCAAAGAGGAAGCACTTGTATTTGTTGATAGGGAATGATACATAACATGGTTCAGAGAAGCCTGAAAGGCTCTCTGACTGGTGACTATATTACTCAACACAAGATGACTATAAAAACAAAAGAAAGTGTCTCAACAACACACATACAGGCAATTGCCTCCAGCAACTGAGAACTTTTGGTCATACTGCTTGAAGACTAAATGGAATATCATGGGAGGAAAAGAGAAAAGAATAGGAAAGGATAGAATAGTTATCCTGGAGTTAAGTGGTAGTCATAGGATAAGACAGATATTCTAACATTTCTTTAACTTCAAACTTCATAATCGTGTTGTATCAAGTCTTCCCTTGTTTGAATACCACCATGAAAGTTACTGTCAAAACAGTCACATGGAAAATGAGGAAAAATGGCCAACTCGGGGAAAGTAGGTACCAAAAGTAAGGGATATTGCTAAGCAGCCATTTCTCTTGGCCACTTCAGTGCATGATCTTGCTTCATACTCAGGATGTTTAGTGGGAAAACAATGAAAGAAATGTGATATTTTCTCTGCAGCAGAGATGTGTAAAGATGGTTGAAGTGTGGTCATCAGCCCAAGGGACCTTTCTGTCTGCAGATTGCATCAGATTTATCTCATCAAGCTCCAGCCCAAGATATTACAAAGTTATCTGGATTCTACCACTACTGCATAAGTTTTCACAGATGTCCCCTGAGGAATTCTGATATACAAGGGTTGGTATGATTCTCATCAGTATGCAAAGAGGACTTTGTCTCTCCACAGTTCTCAGTACAAGGTGTATGTCCTCTGAGAGGCACCAGGATTCATGGAGTGACATCTAGTCACCCTTCCAAAGTCTAGAACATTATTGATGGTTTGGTGTCTTTGACAGACTGACAGAACCAGATTAGGGGTTAGAGACTTGGGTTTGGGTATACAGAGCAACTGCTTCAAAACTCTTCTGTCTCATTGATCATTTAAGATAAAGTTTAAGAGCTGGAGCAATGGCTTAGCAGTTAAGGTGTTTGCCTGCAAAGCCAAAGGACCCAGGTTTGATTCCTCAGGACCCATGTAAAGCCAGATGCACAAGGTGGCACATATGTCTGGAGTCCATTTGCAGTGGCTAGAAGCTCTGGCAGACCCATTCTTTCTCTCTCTGTCCATATAAATACATACATACATACACACACACACACACACACACACACACACACACACACACACACGGTCTGCCTCTTTCTTTCACTCTCTTTCACTGCTTCTTTCTTTCTCTCTTTTTCAAATTCTAATAAATAAGAATAAAATATTTTTTAAAAGATAATGTTTCAGAATGTGTAGCTTAATTTTTCTGCCCCACAGCCACAGCTGGGCAACAAGGAGGATCCTAGGGAATCCAATACCACATATATTAAGATGTACAAAGTCGGGCTGGAGGAATGGCTTAGCGGTTAAGGCGTTTGGCTGCAAAGCCAAAGGACCCAGGTTTGATTCCCCAGGACCCACATTAGCTAGTTGCACAAGGGGGTGTACACATATGAAGTTGGTGTGCTGTGGCTGGAGGCCCTGAAGTGCCCATTTTCTCTCTCTCTCCCTCTTTCTCTGTCAAATAAATAAAAATAAAATAAAATAAAATAAGTTAAAATAAAATAAAATAAAATAAAATAAAAGATGCAGAAAGTCAGCCAGTTCTGAGGGAGAGGTTCCCAAGAACTCCAGAGGAATAAGTCAGGTCTTACATCTCAGCATAGTCAGTTGAATCAAAGATTAAAAGAAAAGCAAGTTATATAAATCTAGTGACCTGACAGAGCCTCCTTTGTATTCCAGTGGAAAGTGACAGAGGGTTTTTTTTTTCTATACTTGTTGAACCCTAATGTGACCACTATTCAGGAATTTTTGGCCAAGCATCTAATAGCCTTCCTTGTTGATCCTAGTGTGACCATTGTACAGCGATTTTTGGCCAAGAATCTATTAGACTGGGTCTATCAGACAGGATGCTAGGACAACGCTGGCTCCTTCATTTTAGTGAGGTAACAGGAAATTGCTCAGAAATATCAAGGGATTTTCCAATTTCACAAAAATCTTGAACTTTTAAGATCCTGAGGCACTGAGAACATTAAGTGGTTTAGAATGTACACTTAAACTGCTTTTACAGGGTCACTGGTAAGGAACCAAAGACCTTGTTATCTCAGAAGATTGAAATAGGAACATTTAAGGTAGAACAAGTTTTAAATTGTGTTCTTAGTAAATTCCCATTCTACTGACTATCTTGGCCATTGTGACATTTCTTGGATGAGCATTACAAGGATGTTCTCCTCACAATCATTCCTTCCTGGCATTGATGGCCACTAGATCTTTATACTCCTTGTTCTTATAAGTTTGCAGTCAAATGCAGGCAGGGACATTTAGTTTGGTTACCCAACACTTTTTGTATGCTTTTATACCTATGATGCCCATTGACTATACCATCTTGAAGGTTATCACCTTAGACTGCTTCCTCTCTCAAATAGACAGGCATCAGCATTAGTTATTCTCATAATATTGAATAATTTCATAACTTACAGAGTCCAGATCCATTAGGGTTGGGAATAATTTTAATTTTAGCTTACTGAAGTTTTAATTGTTTTTAGGAAATAGCAAAATAACAGTTGGTTCTAATTTGTTTACAAGTTTGTTTCCTATTTTCCTTAAACTTCCTGACTTAATTTTATTAGTATTTCTTGCACTGTTTTATGATACCATGTGTAGCACCTTGTATATGCCCCGAAAAATCTAACGTACATAAACCAAAACACCACATTCTACCTCATAAATATGTACAAATACTGTGTGTATCAATAATCAAATAAACTTATGTAAAAAGCATAACAGCATGGTTAAAGTTGCACACATGCTTGCCTGCAAAGCCAAAGGACCCAGGTTTTATTCTCCAGGACCCATGTAAAGCCAAATACACAAGATGGCACATGTGTCTGGAGTCCATTTGCAGTGGCTAGAAGCTCTGACACACCCATTCTCTCTCTTTCTCTCTCTCTCTCTCTCATGCACACATTCACACACATATATCAAACAGTATTAAGTCTTTTTAAATGGAATACCACTTTACTGTCCCTGAAAAATTTTTAGAAATCACCATATATAATGATCAAAAACTAGTGGCCAGGCTTGGTGACACACATCTGCATTCCAATACTCTAGTTCCTAAGGCAGATGAACCACAAGTTCAAGGAGAACCTAGGCTATATAGTGAGAACCTACCTCAAAAGAAAACATTTTTTTTTCCTTTAAAGTGAATATATAACTATATTATGGCAAAAGATTATTTTAAGATTTTGGATTTTTTTATTTTGAAATATTTACATATACATAATGTAATAGCTTGATGGTACTCAAGTATGTACTTATAATTCCTTTATGTTTCATAGATGCTTTATACGTGTGACCTGAAGGTAATTTTGTACAGTGATTTTAATGCATGTGATTTTACTCAAATACAAGATGGGATATCCCAATAATGTGTTCCAAAAGGTCAGAAGAAAGAGTCACACACACAAAATAAAAGGAAGGAAGGAAAGATTTGCGCAATCTTCTGGCAGCAAAGCTTGGATCCAGAGCAGGCTCACCCTAGATCTGGCAGTTATAGTGGAAAGGCTTAGACAGTATTTCTTGTACTATAAGGAAAATACAATTTCAAAGAATCCAAAGACAAGAGTCATAAATATAAAATCATTTATATTGGAAAGAAATAATTTTGGGAGCAAGAAAAATGGTTAGAATAGAGAAAGGTATAGCCACACTAAGGAGGTGAAAATACAAGAAGAATCCAAGAATAACAACTATTAACCAGTGAGGTGAGACAATTTCGGGGACTAGAGCTTGTGTCCTCACAGACACACATGAACACTTCCTGTTATATGTTAGATCTGACCAGCTGTCTCTTTTCACTCCACCCACATAGAAATAGTTCTGCTTTTGAGACTTGAAGTTATTAGATAATAATTTTAACAAATTTGGATCACACATAATAAAAGAAATATCATATGCTTCTCCTAATTCTGACTAAGATCTGGTAACCTAGATAGATGCATGCTGTGCCTTATTTACTCAGGAGTCAACCATCATCCATCAATTTTAAACCTTGAAGCTATCCCAGGACATGATGAGAGTAGCACCTTGAGCGCAGGTAGAGGCAGGAGGAAAGATTCTGAACAGCAGACCTTTGATAAGATGACTGATTGTTTTGTTATTGGATTTTAAGGCTGCCTTACACAGCCCATTACCATGTTCAAGTGTAGTAAGCTAGAAACAATTATTAAAAGAGAAAGCAGAAGCAAACAATTTGAAAAGAGTGCAAATAAATTAAGAAAACCTGATTATAAAAGAAATACAAACAAGCTAGAAGAAAATGTAGAAAGAAGAGCTCTTGGAGTTTTGAAAATTGTTCAAGAGCATCACTGCATTGCAGTTGGTAATAATAAATTATTGTCATCATCATCATCAATTGTTTTGGGTTATCAGTTAGAAATAAAAACTGCATTGTGTACATGTTGCTTATAAATAACAGGAAGTAAGACAATTGTCTCAGTTGCAAAATTTACAAGGCATCTGGGGAGATGCCTCAGTGGTTAAGAGTGTTTGGAGCTTAAGTATGAGCACCTGAGAGGGCCAGAGTTAGACCCAGGATCCAGGTAAACAGCTGGGTGTGGCCATGCAGGATAGTAACCCCAGACCAGGGACTAGGCATTGCTGGGACAGAGATTTGAAATCACTGGGGCTCCATGACTGGGGAAAACAAACAAACAAACAAAAACAACCCAAAAGCTTGCAGCTCCAGAGTGAGGGAGAAGGCCTGTCTCAGGTAGTACAGATGAGCAATGAAGAAAAAGAACCAAAAGAGAGAGTTCTCTGGCCTCTGCACGCATGTGGCACACACATGTATCTGTACATACACACATGCAAACACCACACACAATACACCACAAATATACATGCAAAGAAAAAATTTAAAAACTATTAGGTGTAAAAATATTGAGCTTTTGGACTGGAGGGATTGCTTAGTGGTTAAGGCATTTGCCTACAAAGCTTAAGGACCCAGGTTCAGTTTCCCAGGACCTATGTAAGCCAGATGCACAAGGGGGCACATGTATCTGGAGTTTGTTTCAGTGGCTGGAGGTCCTGTTCTCTCTCTCTCTTTCCCTCTTTCTCTGTCAAATAAATAAAAATAAAATATTTAAAATAACACTGAGCTTTAGACTGGGAGAGATGGCTCAGTGGTTAAAGGCACTTTCTTGCGAAACCCTATGGCCTAGGTTCTATTCCCTAGTACCCATGTTAAGCCAGTTACACAAAGTGACACAAGGTCCTGGAGTTTGAATCACAGTGGCTGGAGGCCCTGGTGTGCATGCTTACTCTTGCTCTCTGTGCTGCTTTCGCTCTCCCTCAAATAAGTAATATATTTAACAAACACTATGCTTAATGCATTTAAAATACTAACAAGTAATATTTACTGATACTACTTGGCAGGCATTGTTCCTTATCCTTGTATTTCTAACCTCATTCTATGCTAACATTACTCTAGGATGTAGGTATTCTTAGAATTCCTCCTTTGTCATTGAAGAAAACCAAGCCACCAAGATGTTAACATCCAGAGGTTAAGGTGAACTCTGCCTTACCTAAGGGCATATTTAATTACAATAAACTTCACAAAAAGCATTATAATGTACAATGACTATATGCTAATTAGAAATATTAGTAAAGTTGAGATTTGAAGTAGTACCAAGGCTAAACCTTACCACCAAATATTTGTAATAAATGTACAATCAACACCTGTGTACCTAGTATCTGGACATTTAAATGATTGCTTTGTGTCAAATGTATCCTTCACTACTCCATCTATATATTTTCAGGCAAGCACCTTAATCACTGAACTCTCTGTCCAGTACCCATCCCCCCTTTGTGTGTGTTTTGTCCAAGTAGGGTCTCACTCCAGCCCAGGCTGACCTGGAATTCACTACGTAGTCTCAGTCTGACCTTGAACTCTTGATGATCTTCCTACCTCTGCTTCCCAAATGCTCACTTTTTTCAAATAATGCATCAATTATTATTTTTAGACCTTCCCAAATAATTTTCAGGGATTGTGAGATGGGTCAGTAGTTAAGGTGCTTGCCTACTAAGCCCAACGACCTGGGTTCCATTCCCCAGTGTTCCTATAGAGGCCAGAAGCACAGGGTGACACCTGCATCTGGAGTTTGTTTGCAGTGGCTAGAGGCCCTCACATGCCCATACTTCTGTCTGTCTGTCTGTCTGTCTGTCTCTCTCTCTCTCTCTCTCTCTCTCTCTCTGTGGATTTGTCTCTCTCTTTCTCTCTCTCTGTCTCTGTATTTCTACTTTTAAATAAATAAATAAATTAATTAATTAATTTAAAAAATTGAAAATAGCAGTATATTTGACTCATAAACACTTTCACCTTCATGTAATAATAAAGCAGAATTTGGTGTTTGTTTTAGAATTTCCAAAGCTAGAACAATGTAAAATGGACAAATGTTAGGCAGATTAATCTATTAAGCTTGATCACTCTATATACCTGTGTGTTCCCAATTTCTAATGGATGGTTGGACATTGCCATCAGTGTTGTCTCTCCATGATTAAGGGTCTTTCTCTTAGAGATTTGTGTTCTGTGTTCAATTAAATAGTATGAAATTTTTGAAGTAGAATATTGTTTACTAATGGTGAGTTTCTTTATTTATTTGAGAGAGAGAGAAAGAGAGAGAGAGAGAGAGAGGAAAAAAGGAGAGAGAGAGAAAGAGATGGGTGTACCAGGACCTCCAGTCACCATGTGCATCTGGTTTACGTGGGTATTGGGATATAAACCTGGGTCCTTAGGTTTCACAGGCAATCGCCTTAGTTGCTAAGCCATCTCTCCAGCCCTTATTCATTGTTTTTATTTATTTACTGACAAACTCATTCTGTAGCTTACCTTGGCTTCGAACTCATGGTCATCCCACCTCAGCCTTTGGATTGCTGGAATTTTAAGTATGAGCTACTGTATCAGGCTGTAGTTCATTCGTTTCATTGATAAATTATATACTCTATTGTATATATTTTTAAAGGACGATAGTTATTTATTTTTTCAGTCTATCTCTTGAGGGACTCTTTTCAGTTTTTGGTAAGCAAGTCTCCTCCAATTTTTTACATTTTATCATATATTTACTATCTCTTGTCTTCATCCTATCTTAATTATCTAAATATCTTAAGCATATCAAAGTATCTTCATTTGGCCTGCATTATTGAAGAACTCCTTGGAATTATACAGAATTATAGTTTTATATTTTTTCTCAACCTTAATGATATTGTTATAAAATTTTATAATACTGAATTTGCTATTGATAAACCTCCAATAGTTCTTACTGTTTTCTAGCACATATGGTAGAATTTCATGATTCCATTCAATCTTTTCACTATATTACACATTGCTAATATTTTACTATATGACTTAAAATATGCATTAAGAATAATGCATTAAAACTTTTACTTTTTAGAGTAGTCTTTATGTCTCAATTAGTAAATGATAGATAGACATTTTATAGTGGATTACATTTGAAATAATTTTGTTAAGAATTTCATTTCATTCATTCTGCACATACACATAATCCTCTATTATTACTTGGTTTCAGTGATTGTTCTATATAACGGTAGGTATGTATATACACTTAAATACATAGACAAGGGTATACATAAAACAAGTGTGCACTCATTCATTTTAATTGTTTTCTGCTCAGTATTTACAATTCACTTCTGAATTTCTAACTTAGAATGCTTTAGATGAATCTCAAACTCAAACTATTTTAAAAACATTGTATTCCCTTTTCTAATCTTTGAGCTAGTATTTCTTTCTAATTCCATACATCTTATACACCTCAGAATCCCTGACTGTATATATAGGTAGAAATCAACTAAACATTTAAGATAATATTAGGAAGCATATCACTTCCTATTTCTATTTTCAATAATTCTGTATGCATGTAGTTTTAAAAATAGATATATGTGTGGTTTTACAGGCAAACAAATTTGCAGGATCCCTTTCTAAAGATAAACTAGATTTTGGTGGTTGCAGCTGAGGTGCATAGAGAGTGCTGTTCTCCTTCTCTACTATAATGACTGCTGGGAAAACCCTGTGAGCACACGCTGTGTGACATGTATACTAAAGGGTTATGTGCCTATTTTAATTTCTAGAACTGTTAAATTGGAAGAGTTCATCAGAATGTCTTTCTGTATGTTTGCCAGTGCTAGTGCTTTGCTTTGTTAACTTGTGGCTTCCAATATATATGTTAATAAATAAATACATGTGTTTTATTTGACATTTTAGTAATTAAGCCACTCAAAATGCATTTGGATGCAAAAAGAGAACGAAGCCCAAGTTAATAGGAACTCTTCAGTTCTTTATATGGCCATATATGATCCCCAAACAATAAAATTTTAAAAAGAGAGAGAAAGCAGATAAAACTATGAAGAGTCATCTCTACCAGTATAATAGGCCGAGAATACTCAAATTTCAAAATGTTGTCCAATAAAGTAAAATCATATCTGGTAAGTAAAATGTTTAATGGAAATTGTGACAAAGAAAAGAGGAAAAAATGGCTGGTAGGTTATGCAAACTGGTTAAAATGACTGACAGAAAGACAGTGTTCTTTCTTAACTCTAAAAGTACTGCATGAAAACAATTTTCCATGAGCTTCCTTGTATCACTTATTAAATAGCCTATACATAAGCTGAAACAAGTTGCTCATTTCTTTATGTTGCTTCTCTATCAAACTAATGCTTCTAATTGGGCTTCAAGGCAATAACAAAAGCAACATTGGGAAATATATGTGGTAGATTAAAAATAAGTCTTACCCATGGCCATAGCCAATTATCAAGTGGCAAAATCACCTCCGCCTCAGGCTGCCAAACATGCAGCTTGGACGCTTTCCCTGGCTCCATCCCTGCTGTTGCCACTAAAGTCACTGAGAGACATTGCCTGGAATTCTTCGTATCTTTTAATCCAAATTTGTAATCTTGAACTGCTTCAGTTGATTGGCCAAAGTTATGTAGTCATTGTTAGACCAATGCTGGGTCAGAAAAGTCATTTTCTGAATTGTCTGGCTTTTTCTTTCAATTCTAGTACAGGAAGTCTCCTAGCACAGTTGACAAAGTAACAAATTTCCTAAGTCCAGACAGTGGCTTGCCATGTTACAGTAGTTTGTGTGATTCAAATTAATGACTACTATGCTTTCTTTAATTTTAAAGAGAAATTGAAAGTCTTTCAATTTGGCAGTAATTGAACAAAAAAAATTATAGACATATTCAATGTACACTTACCTGATAATGAGTCAAATGTGTTTCTGAGTTTTGGTCATTTTAAAAGTAGTCATGGGGCTGGGAGATGGATCAGTAGTTAAGGCGCTTGCTTGCAAAGCCTAAGGAACATGTTTGACCCTACAGATCCCATGTTAGCCAAGATGCATAAAGGTGAGGCAAGTGCAAGGTCACACATGCCCGTTGGTGATGCAAGTGTCTTGAATTTGATTTAAGTGGCTAAGGATCTGGCACATTTTCTCTCTATTTCTCTCTAAAAAAAAAAAAAAAAAAAAAAAAAACTAATAAAAGTAGTCATATTGAAGTGTTAATAGTTTACATTAGCCTAAAACATTTCATTTGTAGGCATTAGTTTGTGGTTTCAGTTAAGGACATTCAAATTTAGAATTTTAATAATATTTATTTTTATTTGTGTGTGTGTGTGTGTGTGTGTGCATACACTATACGCAAAGGTCTCTTGACATGGCAAATGAATGCCTGTCTAATTCTTTGTAGATTGCTGGGGATGGGAACCCAGCCTGGCAAGCTTTGTAAGCAGCACTTTAACTGTGGAACCACCTTTTAAAAAAAATTATTCAATTTTTATTTATTCATTTGAGATAGATAGAGAGAGAGAGAAAGAGGCACAAAGAGAGAGAGAGAGAATGGGTGTGCCAGGGCCTCCAGCCACTGCAAACAAACTCCAGAAGCATATGCCCCCTTGTGCATCTGGCTAACGTGGGTCCTGGGGAATTGAGCCTCGAGCCTGGGTCTTTAAGCTTCACAGGCAAGCGCTTAACTGATAAGCCATGTCTCCAGCCCACCACCTTTTTAGCCCCCAAATTTATGTTGAAGCACAGCTGGGTGAGCTTGTTCTCCACTGAACACCCAGCTCTCAACAATGGAGTAGTCAGGGATTACATCAGCAACATCTCCTCATCTGCATATAGGTCATCACAAGGACAATGTGGGAGAAAACACAATTTGAAACAGAAATAGCAGTCCTTCCTTAAGACTGGCCAAGATTACAAATGTCACAACATTCTTATAAATTTTGGTACTTTATTAAATTTTAAATTTAGGGAGAATTTTTTTTTTGTATAATTCACCCCATACTTCTGATGGTTTCAACATTCTGTGAATATCTAAAAGAAAATGATTTTCAATTTAGTCATAGATACAAGATATTGTTATAACTGGCACTTGTTAAGAGTGCAAGTCTGAATTGAATGTCACATAATTACTGCCAAAAGTTTACTTTAGCTTTTCAGTTTTTTTGAAAGGCAGGCTAATGGATGGATTAACTATTAATCTTTGTTTGCCAGGCCTGGTGGCTATATTAAGGTAGCTCATTTGAAAGTATAGTACTTGAACCATATTTTAAAATTTCCCCACAGAAATGCTTTTACTGAATTATGCCTCAGTGATTAATAATTCAGCCTGCACTCACCCATCTAGACATCAGGTACATGCCAGTTCCATTTGATAAATGCTTGAATTGCTGTGTAATGCCAAAGATGGGAAATGCATGCCATCCATTCATTCTTCTAGTCAACAAAACAGTACAGTTTCACTTGCCATCAAAGAAATCACTCCAAGACTTGTCTGGGATAAGTGTCTGGGAGCAAAGAGAAAATGATGTCTGATGCAGTCAATACAGTGGCCCATGGTTTCGACATTGTCTCATTTACCTTCTCACAGCATCACAAAGATATGAAGGATTCCAAACTTTGCAAATGTGGAAACACCTAGAAAGATTTTACTGCGGTCTCATAGCTAGTGGGTAATGAGATGAGTCATGCACTATTTTACTAAGTATTTCTACAGAGAATAGATTATTTTGGGACTGTACAATAAGAAAACAGACTGGGAAACTTAATTTCAGGATTAAATTAAGCATATGTGAGAACAATGTTCTTTTTTTCACATATGCTTGTTTGTTTATTTATTTATTTGAGCATGACAGGCAGACAGAAAAAGAAGGAGAGGGAGAGGGAGAGGGAGAGGGAGAGGGAGAGGGAGAGAGAGAGAGAGAGAGAGAGAGAGAGAGAGGGAGAGAGAATGGGCACGCCAGGGCCTCCAGCCACTGCAAACAAACTCCAGATGTGTATGCCCCTTGTGCATTTGGATTATGTGGGTCCTGGGGAATTAAGTCTTGAACCATGGTCCTTAGGCTTCACAGGCAAGCACTTAACAGCTAAACTATCTCTCCAGCCCCCAGAGAACAATGTTCTTAACATACATAATAATAGTAATGTTGATTATCCTTCATACATTGTTCCAAATATGATGGGTATGGGCTGGAGAGAAGGCTTAGTGGTTAAGCACTTGCCTGTGGAGCCCAAGAAGCCTGGTTCAAGGCTCAATTACCCAGGGCCCATGTAAGGCAGATGCACATGGGGGTGCATGCATCTGGTGTTCGTTTGTAGTAGCTGGAGGCCCTGACACACCCATTCTCTCTCTCTCTCTCTCTCTCTCTCTCTCTCTCTCTCTCTCTCTCTCTCTCTGCCTCTTTCTCTCTGTGTCACTATCAAATAAATAAATAAAAATAAACAAATATAATGGGTATCAGAATTATTTTTATTTGGGGGTTATGGTACACACCTATAACCATTTATTCTCTAAAAATAGGCTGTAGGATTGTGAGTTCAAGCTGGTCTGGGGACAAAATGAGATCATATCTCAGTAAGATATTATTTTCTTTTAAATCCTTTTGTGTGTGCATAGTATGTGTGTTATGAAGTGTGTGTATATGCACATCTGTGTGCAGATGTGGCACCTTGTGCATGCCTGCAGAGGCCAAAGGAAAATGTGCCTGTTTGTCACTCACCCATGTGTGTTTCCTTGAGATGGGGTATCTAAATGATTCTGGAGCATCCTATTTTTCTGGAGTCTTGTGATTCTCAGGTCTCTACAACCCTTAGAACTGGGATTACAAATGAGTAAGTCAGCTGTTTATGTGGGTATTAGGATATTATGGCCTCCTTAGACACGATGCTTGTGCATGAAGCATACTTACTCACTGAGCCATCTGTGCAGACGCTGCAGATACAATTGTGTTGGTTCAAAACTGCACAGGTCTAGCTGATATTGTGGTCCAAACCATTAGATCACATGATACTGTGCAAGAAATTCAATCACAAGATATAAACATTAGATTGTTCCAAAATTTAAAAAGCACTGATAATACTTATCAATATTTGGATCCATTGCAATCATCTCAGCCAATATCAATACTTCCACACTTCCTATAGCAACTTAAAATGAAGGTTTATTGTCCAAATCAATTCATACACTTTTTTGACTAGACAATTATGATCTTGATCCAAGTCTATTTTGATATCAGCTCATTGATTTTAGTTCTTCCTATTTGAACAAGAGGGAAGCTCAGTTTCTCTTCTATGACACAACAATTCAGACATTGAAAACAATGCCCCATGGTGGCTCTCTTCTGTGTCACTATGACACATCCTGTATTCCACGAACTGTTCTCTGTATGGTTTCACTTGTATTCCATTTCACTTGTATTGATTTCATTTTATTTATATTTGGGTCTCATTTGGTGTTCCATGCACATGCTGATATATTAGCTCCAAGTAGAGAAAGACTTCCCCTCCACCTTTGTCAATAAAAACAAAGTTATATTAGTGCTCTGGGCAAACACAAAACAGCGTTTACTTGTATTCTAATTACTTAGTAGATAAAATTCCTTGACAGTTTTCTCTTTTAAAAAGTATATATCTTTCCTATTATACCTGTGAAGATGGGCTACTTTAATTTTCCAAGGCTTATATGCAGTGCTTCCATACATTCTATTAGATTTATTTTTACTATTCTAACAGATCAAACCATATCACAAATAGCATTTATATTTATTTTACACCTGTTATGCGCAAATTACTGTACTGAGCACCCTGCCCACATATATCAACTGATCCTTATCAAGTCCAGGGAAAAATTCAATCTTCTTACTGAAAAAGCAGGTTAAAGAATACTATGGAAAATTATTTCTAGGAAACTATGTCACATAGAGAAAGACTGATGACACAGAGAAAAATGTCACAATTGATTATCAAAGGGATGAATGTGCTTTGTTTTTAAGATGGCTAAGAAGCTAAGGCATGACTGTAGTCATGGAGAAAGTTAATGGGTCTTCATTTTGCTGCCATTAGTAAATTGTCTAGGACAAGAAACTGTTTCCAGAAATAACTTGGTGAATATCCATACTCAGAGGGTAATAAAACTCCTGTGCATTCATAAAATAGAGTAGAAAGGTAGAACTTTAAGGTATTAGAATTAAAATCTGACATACTGCTGGGATTATAGTAGAGTAATTATCAACCATGGTTAAGGCTGTTGGTTTTTTCCCAGTGCCAACAAATGAAAATAATGATAAGACTTCTACTCAGATATTATTACAGAAAGTAATTGGAAATATAAAGAAAGAAGAATTAGGCCCAGGAGCAATGGGAATTATTGATATGGAAAAGACTAGACAATAGTTATATATAGAGCATGTAAAATAATTGCATTTGACCAGAAGGAAGCAAAGATCTCTATCAACCTTAGAGATCCTTTACTGGTGAAATAAAGTTGAAAGGTAAAGTTCAGCAAAATTAAAAGCATTCAAGGGAACACTATATGAAATTACAAAGGAGGTATGATGTTAAGTACAATAAAAATCAAAACATCTTAGATGTCTACAAAATTCATTCATTCAGTTTTCTGAAATCTCTCTTTTTATTAAGTCCTAACATTTTGTCTACTAATTTATTATTATCATATCGAATTTTTTAAATAAAGTTAACAGAACTTAATTTCTTCTAGATACAAATTTGGAAATGTTGGCTTCCCCAGAAACAAAGGGTCTTGTCCCTTTCACAAGAGAGTCTCTTGAGTTAATAAAACAGCACAAGGCTAAAAAGCACAGTGAAGAACACGAAGAGGAAGACTTAAAACCAAGCCCAGATTTGGAAGTTGGAAAAGAACTTCCATTTACTTATGGAAAACTTCCCCGTGGAATGGTGTCTGAACCCTTGGAAGATGTTGACCCATACTACTATGTGAAGAGAAATGTAAGGATTGATTGTAATCATTGCAACTGTGTTATAATTACAGTACTTACAGAATCAACAATAGAGAAGGAGCTAGGGCACAGTTATTTTGTTTGGGAACTGTTTTCAGTAACTGTTAACTTTTCGGCAAACAATCACCTTTAACCAGTGCGCAACATCCCTACCCAACAAATTTTATTTGGGGGCAGACATTTTTAAGATTGTAATCAAGGTAGATATAATATATGATTGTATATTTTGGTTCCTTGTAAAGATATGTATAATATAAATTATGTAAATGATTCATTTTATGCAAGTATGCTGATTGGATTTCTGTGATTATCAATTTTCATGTAACCATCAAATGTCTATGATATGAACAGTAATTTAAAAAGCTTAGTTATCAACTTACTTTGAAGTTAGAAAAGTAAAGCCAACCTGGATTTTACCCTTTACTCATTCAAGCAGTCATATATGCACACTTGTCTCACCTGCCCAAAGACTTGATTGTGTGCACAATCTTATTTCATTAGGAAAGGCAGGTCTCTGTGTGGACTGATGAAGGTAGAGGAGCCTTCATTTAAAAATACATATTTGAATTATAGATTTTAGAAAACGGAAGAACACATAAGGCAGAGAATAGCTAAGGCTGATTTTAGAATGGGGAGAAGAAAGTCTCACCAGTGCTATTACTGGAAACTTAGCTGTGCTGTCATTTGTGGGAAAGAAGATGCAATAATGGAGATGTCAACATGAATTCAATGTGGTGGTCAGAAGATTAATGAGGTGAATAGGGCACTTAAATAAAGCTAATATAGAAGCTTTCTAATTTGAAAATTTTGGATTAGAATGCAGAAGAACAGAAGAGGAAGGAGCAGACAGAGAGAGAGAGAGAGAGAGAGAGAGAGAGAGAGAGAGAGAGAGAGAGAGACTTGGAGTCAAGAAGCCAGGCCGTAGTAGTAACTGTCTCAGGAGAAACAAAGCACAAACCAGAAATATAAAAATAGAAAGCAAGACTTGTGTAATGAGTAGCATAAAGGATTATAGCTTGGTATCATTGACAAAAATGAAATAAAGTAAAGCATATTAAGTTTGTGAAAATGAGGATTAACCTAATGGTAGACAAATATAATTTGTTATTGCCTAGCTACTACTCTGTAATATTTAAAAAATGTATTTCCAATTAGAGAGAGAAGGATGGGGGATGGGAAGGAGAAAGAGAGAGAGAGAAAAGAGAGAAAATGGGTACACCAGGGCCTCTAGGTTTTGTAAACAAACTCCAGATGCATGTACCACTTTGTGTATCTGGCTTTATGTGGGTACTGGATAATTGAACCTTTGTCATACAGCTTTGCAAGCAAGCTCCTTAATCATTGAGCAATCTTTCTAGTCATGTAATGTCTTTTATGATAAAAGAATATGAACTGCACAGTTTTGCAAATATTTCCATTGTAATTTTCTAATTAAGCCTTCATCTGAATTATTCCAACACTCAATTTAAGTAATGAGTTAATTGGGATAGTAACCTTACATCTGTAACACAACAGTAATGTGAGCACTGTATTCTATGACACACATGTTAGACATGGGAGCTTTGCTACTGAAGACAAAGCCACAAGTTCTTTCATAGTTCTTTTATTATTATTACTTCTATTTATTATTATTATCATTACTTTTTCATTCTTGATTGCTTATTTAGGAGAAAAATAACATATATTTCTAGGTATTCATTTTTTCATTACAGTGTCAGGTAAAACTGAAGATTTAAAAAAAACAAAATGAAGCCCAGAGTCACTCATGGTCTGTATGAGTATGAAATACCTGGTGTGAAATGACAGACAGCTTCATGTAAAAAGCATTCTTTTCCATGAAATGCTTTTTAAATAGTTGAGTTGTGTTCAGCTTCTTCTCTTCGAGATAGAATGGAAAGAATTGTAAAATTACTAAAACAATTTTAGCACTTAAAATTGGAAAATCATTGCATTTGAAATTGTTCATTCTTTCACAATGGCACATCTTCCTTGAAGTCTGAAAGTGTTCTGAAAAATACCATGGAAAGCACACCTTAAATAATCATATTTATTTTCCTTGGATCTACTTATTTTATTTTTCTCTTTGCACTTAAAACAGAAAGAAGTAAAATAACTACAATAGCAGACAAAGAATTTTCATATGATGAACATGTTCAACACATTTTGAATGTGGTGTGGTGTGATTTCTAATTATAACATACATACATAACGCATCTAAAAATATACACTTGCATGAAGTAATTTATTCTTCTACATGTATCTACATATATAAAAAACAATAAATAGTTACCTAAGAATCATTATTTATTTATAGCATAATAGACTACTTTAGTATATGTTATTTTGTTAGCCCAGGCCTGTAGCTATTCAGGAGGTGGAGGCAGGAGGATCACAAATACAAGGCCTTCCTGGGAAACTTAATGAGACCCTATGTCAGAAGAGAATATTTGAAACAAATAAGGGTTAGGAATATAGTTTAGTAGAGGTCTTGCTTGCATGTGCAAAGCCCTACATTCAATCCACAATAGAAAGAAAATAGTATACATAAAACATAATTATGGTTTATTATAATGCACTTGTCTCATAATATTATGTACTTTACATTATGTTTTAATACCACTTTATCCCATCATGTGTTTAACACTTACTATTTGTAATAATTTTGACAGTGCTGGGGGGTCAAAGCCAGTGCCAAATGCAGGCTGAGTTGTCTACCACTGAAATGCATTCCCAAACAGTTTACAATATTCTTATTTCCCCTTAGTGAAAACTTTTTCTTAACATAAATAAATAGTAAGTATATATATATAATGAATATATATAGTAAATATATATTATAGTTCATATATATACTTTCAATAAATTATATACACATAAAAATAAAAATATGGGGCTGGAGAGATGGCTTAGTGGTTAAGCGCTTGCCTGTGAAGCCTAAGGACCCCGGTTTGAGGCTCGGTTCCCCAGGTCCCACGTTAGCCAGATGCACAAGGGGGCGCACACATCTGGAGTTCGTTTGCAGAGGCTGGAAGCCCTGGCGCACCCATTCTCTCTCTCTCCCTCTATCTGTCCTTCTCTCTGTGTCTGTCACTCTCAAATAAAGAAATAAATAAAATTTTTTAAAAAAATATGCAAACATATTAATTGCATATACATATACGTAAACACACATACACAGAATTATATATGTAAATATACCCACATAGAAAAATTACTCAATTTTAATTTCAGATACTTCATTATATTTATTAAAATTTAAATCTCTATTATACCAATACATTAATTTTCTCCAAATAGGCTCTTGAGTATACCAAAAGAATAATAATATTCTATGGATAATTGTGAATGATCAATGGGATATTTCAGTATATCTGGTCTTCTTCCTTATTATAATCCCACCTGTGACTTGCTCTGACATAGAACTAATTTGTTACATTCATGAAATTCTGAGATGTAGTTGCTCTGGTTCTGTTAAAGGCAGCACCTTGCATCATCTGAATGTGGTGTTCTTCTTTCTAACTTAGTTCTGTGGGAGACCTGGTGATGACATGCATGGTAAAAGGATTTGTTAGGAATAAGACTGATGAAACACATTCACCTTAAAAACCAGATAAGCCTAAATATGAGTGGAAAATAGTAAAACCAATTTATGTTGACTTAATCTGTAAGTATGTATAAAAAACAAGAAATATAGCAGAATGTAAACTAATGGTCTTTGGTCACATGTTGCATAGTTCTTCAGACTTTGTATTTTCTATCTTGCAGACTTTCATGATATTAAATAAGAACAGAATAATATTCAGATTCAATGCCATCTCCATCCTGTGTACACTGTCTCCTTTCAACCCCATCAGAGGAACAACCATAAAGGTTTTGGTGCATCCATATCCTTTTCTAATGACTACTGTGTTATTTTACATATTTTATTCATTCATTCATTTGAGAGAGAGAGAGAGAGAGAGAGAGAGAGAGAATGGGCATGCTAGGGCCTCTAGCCACTGCAAATGAAATCCAGGCCCATGCGTCACCTTGTGCATCGGGCTTACACTATGTACTAAGGAATGAAATATAGATCCTTAAGCTTTGCAGGAAAGCATCTTAATGGCTAAACTATCCCCTGACTATGTGTGTGTTTTTTGAACTTTTAATTTAATTTAATTTAATTGCTTGAGAGAGAGATAGAGGGCAAGAGAATGGGTATGCCAAGGCCTCTAGCCACTGCAGCCAAGCTCCAGACACATGCACCATCTTGTGTTGTTGGCTTTATGTGAGTACCAGGGAATCAAACTTAAGTCCATGGGAAGCACCTTAACCACTGAGCCATTCTCTAGCATCCCTCTTTTTTTTTTTTTTAAGTGATTCATTTATTTAGTTGAGAGAGAGAGAGAAAGGAAAAGGCAAAAAGAGAGAATATACTGACTATGTTTTAAACTGTGCTAATACAAAAATCTAAGTGTTTTATTATTCAGCTGTTGCTGCAGGACTTTTGTTTGCTCATTGATATGTTATGCCAGGCTATATTTAAACCTGCATTACACTTTATTAATTACTCTGTTTATAAAACAGTTGTGAATATTTTTACAATTATATAGTTTCAACATTTACAAACATAGTTTTCCCCTAGTATCTATAAATGCAATTCCTAGAAATGGATCTCTTTTAATATTATTTATTAACCGTTATTCCTTGACTGGAATCTACCTTTTTCCGGCTGCTAATTTTAACTAGTGTCCTCATTGACTGCATACTTATGTCCATGTTTAATCCACCACAATGGGTACTAGCAATAGAGTAAGTTATGTGATCTTATTAAAATAATATACTCTATGTTATTTTTAATAGTCTGTAATTAATTACATTATTTTCAATTACATAATATTTGATAGATTAAAATTTGTACATTTTAATATTTATATGTGCACCTAATGGTATATTTGTGGTATATGTTTTAGTATTCATATATGTACTATGAGTGAATCTTCCAAAGAAAAACAGATACATGGATCAGGGAAATTTGTGGAAGAGGGTGGCAGAAAGATTGCTATAGCCACATGTTGTAACATTATGCACAGAGACATTGCCTCCTCTCCATAACTGATGACTAACCCCACAATGCATGACCCACATTCCCCAAAGAGGAGGGTCCCTTCAGAGGGGGGAGGACAGGGAGGAGGCTAATGTTGGTACCAATATGGCTGTATACACACTGTGTACATAACTAATAAAAAAAAGGCCAAAAAAGATATGCCATTTCATCAACATTCAAATTTCTTACCCTTCCATTATTTTTAGTTTTCTTTTTTTTTTTAAATTTGAGTTATAGTCTTGCTGTGTTGCATATTTTCCTTGGTCTGAGGATCCTCCTGACTCATCCTCCTGAGAGATTGAACAATTGCTATGCACCACTCCTCATCCTTAATTTAATTGTAAATACCTGTTTCTTAGTAGATAAGTTAACATCATATGAATATTTAGAGTCTTTTGTTATATTTACATTGCACTGTATCATATAAGTCGGATTTTCATTATTAATGGCTAACATAACATTCTAGTGTTCCTGACCTATACTATTACAACCCCACACCAGTCTTATTGTTTTCCATTCATTAAAAAAAAATGTTCCTTTCACATTCTTTCTTTCTGTCTCCTGAGTGATCTATGTAGTATGATTTGTAGTAGATAATATTGATTTAAAGGCTCATTAAATGTTGTAAGGAGTAACATTTTCTTGAAATTATCTTCTGAGCTTTAACTCAATTCTTAAAACTAGTTGACTTTAGATGTTAACTATGATATTGATTTACCGAAATGAAAATCATTATGAATGTGTATGTATGTGTAAGATCAATATATAAATTATTATATTAAATTGGTGTGTGCATTCTTCCTTAATTATCGTGCAGTATTTGATATTTACTTAATTTATCCAAGTAATATAAAAACGCTATAATGTATGAAACAAGCTCGTCCTCAAATTTCTTGGCTAGGGCTAGCAGAGAGGCTTCACGCGCTTCCTCTGGAAAGAACTGGGCTCAGGTGTCACGTGCTGGTCTTACTCTGTTCAACAGATATGTTTTCTAGGCTATGACAAATATATCACCGTAGAAAATTTACTCCCTTTTAATAGCTGTATGATCATTTTGTTTTTCTGCAGAAATACTTTGCTTGGAGTTTATACATTTGAAATTCTTGTAAAAGTCACTGCAAGAGGCATATGGGCAGGATCTTTTTCATTCCTCGGTGATCTATGGAATTGGCTCGATTTCAGTATAACCTTGTTTGAGTGAGTAGATTTTTTTTTTTTAAATTTCAAGTTACAACATCTTAATCTTTGACTAAGATGCATCCATATAAAGTATATACCTAATTTAAAAAAAAATTAAAGTTACCTACAAAGATTTCCACTCACAAACTATTTGTTTAAATAATAACTCATCAGTCATAACCATGGTGAGACCCTGAGGTAGTATTCTCCAGGATAGTCTTCAAAATATGAATTATTAGTGAAAGGAATATGTTGTTTTCTATCTTCAGGAAAGTTAGTCTGGTTTGGAATTGTGCACTGTAAGTCATTTTGTGGTTATTCTAGAGTATAGAACACCTGTGGGACTCAGGTGAAAATTCCAGCATTTTTTTATACTCAGTCCTCAATCAACACTGATTCAGCTACATGGTAAGATCAGTAAATATGCTAAATATGTGAACAAAGTACTTAAACACTGGCACTTTCTGAAGTGCTAAATACAATACTAATTATTTTGTGTCTATCTTCTCAATCCTATTTATTGTATTTTAGTTTATTCATATGGGAGCTATTAATACCACAAATTTTATGTTAAAGTATTTTTAAATATTCTATTTAATGTTTGCCATTTTTCTAAATACTAATTTTGACAAAGAATATAATCAGTATCTGCCATATGATAAGGATAAAAATAATAGCTAATATCACTGTAAATAGTATCACTAATATTATCAGAATGACTGCTATTATTGCTATTGCCCTTGTTGCAACCTGCTAGCCTTTTGCTAAGCCTAGCAAACACTCATGGAGATTTTACACAATGTGTCATATCTACTTCAATGAACTTTGAATATATTATTCCATTTAATTTCCCCCAAGGTTCTCTGAAAAAAGAAATAGCATCCTCACTTTGTAACTGAGCTATTTATGGCAATAAATTTTAAATATGTTCCCCCCTGTGAGGCAGATAGTGATGATGGATATCCCACTTATCAGTGCTCTTCAGCCCCAGAGTAAACCATTTTACCCAGCATGCATCCTGTCTTCTACAGCTATCACTGCTCACCACCATCATCCTCACTAACACCCCCACCTATCATCCTCATCACCTCTGCTACAGAGTATAAACGCTTAAGATGAATTTCCTTTCTGCAAAAAGCTCCAAGCTACTAGCTTATTTTATGTTGTTCCTTTTCACATATCAAAATTTGTATGAACCTAATGTAGAAAATTCCACATGAAATATAGAGTATTGAAAATCACTGTTATAAATTCCTGACTAGAGCATATAGATTAATGTGTACCTGGCTATTTGTCTTGGGAGCAATTTCTCTCTTCCAATCTATAATAAAACTATTTTCACAAGGAGTGATGTGGGAAAGGGACATGCATGGTCATATGAGAACAAAGAAACAAAACAAAGATAAGCAGCTTAGATTCAATATGACTTCTAAATAACTCCAAATTTACTTCTACAGGATTATAACAAGGTATTCACCTCTAAGCTCCATAGTACTGCTTAAAAATGTAAGAACGTTCAGAATTTTGAAAATTATTCCTTTAAACCAAGGTAAGAGACGGCATCGAGTTATGTTCCCCCTGTGCTGTGTGTGCTCATTTGAACTATACTGTTGTGCTCAGAGGTGTTGAACTGAAAGATGTTTCCTCTTTGAAAGCAAGGAGTCATCAAATCAATTTATCAGTCCAATAAAGGCAAAACAATTATACATTTTAACTATTATTTGCATAGTATGGGCTCAATACTTATGGTACAAAATGCAGTTTAAAGTTATGTTTTATTTTTAATGATCATTACATAATATATAAGTAACATAATTTTGTTTAGAGTCCGGAGAGGGGAAAGTAGAGACTGATGTATAGTGTATATTCTTATCTTCATTTGTGTCAGGAAACAAGTTCAGGTTTGGAGAGATGGTTCAATGGATCTGAGTTTAGACCTGCAGCATCTATGTAAAAGCCAGATGTGATGGTGCACTCCTGTAATCCCTGTGCTGGGAGGTGGAGACAGGAGGATCCTTAGGGTTTGCCAACTAGCTATGTACTTAAATCAGTTTCTTTAGGTTCAGGGTAAGATTCTTTCTCAAAAAATAAGGTGGAGAGCAACTGAGAAAGACACCCAACCCTAACCTTTGGTTTCTGCCTGCATGCATACACATGCATACCCAGACATACACTCACAAACACCCTGCCCCACCACATACATACACATGAGAAGAACCCAGTTGTACAAACAAATGTGCAGAAAGTTCAAAGTCCCCCTTGCTCTAAGTTCCTTTATATAATGCAATATGCATGTGCTATAAAGTTCAGAGCATTCTCACAAACTTAATGGATGACCAGATCATGGACTCCTTTCTAGAACATATGAAGGCAAATGCTAACCTAGACTTTGAAATGTGTTGTTCAGGTAGGAATGGCTTCCTTTAGAATTTTTTTTAAGACATTGGAAGTCAGAAGCTATGAAGATATTATATGAAGGACTCAGGGGTAAATGTACTGTTACCAAAAATGAGGTCTATAGGTAAGATTCCTGGCTGGCACACTGAAGATCAGACATAAGCACATTATGAACATGGACTCAAGGCTGAGAAAAGCAGATACAAGGCTGGATACTGAAGTGACAGATTCATGACCAGTGAGATTTGAAAACATTGACTTGCACACATCGAGTTGATGAATTCTAAATGTTATGAATTATAGCTTAATGAACGTGTTTATCAACAATGGCCTTGTCATGACAATTTTATTAAATCCAATGGGGAAAAAGTACAAATAGACCCACTCTGGTAGATATAACCACTGCATATCACTCTTTCTACCCCTTGACAATTATAAGAACATAAAATTACATTACATACATTATAATCAGAGGTAAGGGGGGGGTGAGAGAATTTTGTGAATTATAGTTAATAAAGATGAGCACACAGGCTACTAAAATGTGTGTTTTTCTCCAAGAAGACTCATACATACCATCAATATGGACTCAGGAAATGAGTTCATGATACAGAAAGAGAAGCCTACATGTAAGAGAAAGAAAGTACCACTCTCTTCTAAAAACATGCATGAGGAGGCAACAAGCAAAAGAAACAATTGCTTTTATAGTCTTAATAGAAGTGAGCCTAGATTCTCTCAAATAGAAGATGGAAACAAGAAAAAAGAAGTTGTATACATATAGCTTTAAGATGAAAACCTGATATAAATTATAATATCCTGAGTGAATTTTAAGTGGCAACAGGAACAACAGAATGTATTGTTACCAGTGCATAAAACACTATCAGTGTTTTGCATAAAGGAAAACTAGAAAAGTTCTGTATTCACTGAAAATGAGGTAGATTAATAAGAGACAGAAAATTTAAATTTCATTTTATGGATAACTGGTGATTCTGAAAAAGAAGTCAATACAAATGTAAAAGAAAAATTGTCCAAAACTGTGTTAAAATTTGTTTTTAAACTTCTTATCTTGAGGAAGCCTTCAAAACTGAAAAAGAAAATGGATTAGGGAAAAAGTTAAGCACTTATAGGCACTTGCTTGCAAAGTCTGCTGGCCCATGTTCAATTCCCGACTACCCTGATAAAGCCAGATATAAAAAGTGGCACATGTGTCTGGAGTTCATTTGCACGTAGCCAGATGTCCTGGTGTGCCATATTCATTCATTCTTATTCTCTCCTTCTGTCAAGTAACAAATATATTTTAAAAAATGGAAAAGCCTTTTCTTGTAGTAGAAAAAATAATGGATACACTTTGGAAATTATAAACTTTTATAAAGTATTAAAGAAAGCAAATACTATCAAAATTTTACAATTAATGGGGCAGAGGAATGTATCTTATAAAAATGACCCTGAGACTTCCCTGTTATAAGCAGAAAAGTTTCAGAACTTTGGAAAGTGTGAACAGGCTGTGACACTAAGATTGTACATCTATCTATCATTATATGTGATATTAACTGAAAATATCCACAGCTATATGAGTATTGAAACTTACATGTGCATTATTTCCAGATAATACCAAAAATATCTGAAAATTTAAATGATCAACATGATATTGAAGCCAAAGTTAGACACAATTTGAACAGAAAATAAATTATAAGTTACTGTTGTTAGTTGTGGAGCTGACTGAGAATGATATAAATTGGAGGCCATTCTTGAACTAGAAATGCATGTATCTGTGCTTTAGAAAACTGAAATATCTAGCATAATAAAATACTGGTAATTTTCATTTAAATCTAAATGAACTCATATGGCTTAGCACTGCTCCACTCTTTTTCTTGAAATACAGATGCATTTTTTTGAGTTTAAGAAAACTAAAATAGGTGCCACTTTTATAAGAACCTTTTATATTTCATTAAAATCTAAATGAACTCAGATGAGTTAGCAGTGGATCAGCCACTGTATATACCCCTTGGACAGTAATACTCTGTTGTCTTATCTTAGGCATCTTTTATCAGGAATATTCAACCAAGTTTAGTCCATCTCTTCTTTGAATAGAGGCCCCCACACCTCAGCACTGAAGCAGACCAAAAATTAATTTACCTTTTTGAGAGGACTTTCTGAGAATTTGAATGTTACTGTCCTATACATAAGAACAGATTATGTCTTGACCACATGCAAAATAATTTTAAGTTATGATTTATTAAAATTCCTAATAAAAATGAGAGATAGGATAGGGAGATGTGAGGGAGCTAGTTAATTACTCTCCTATTGTATATGGTAGAAGTAGAGTTCATACTGGGTTAGGGGTTTTTTTGTTTTGTTTTCTTTTTTTTCAGTCTTGAGTACTGAATCTAGGACCTGGATATTCTGAACATGTGCTTTACCTTTGAATTATACCCATAATGATCAATCATATTTTTCTGTAGAGATTTATATGTTGGTTTAAAATAACTGCTAAAATTTGACAAGCTCCCAAGGCAGTTTATTTTACTGAAAATACTAAAGAAATATATTTAGTTTATTTAGAAAGGATTAAATAAGAAACCAAATATGGATATCAAAAAAACAAAACTAAATCAGCCTGCCAATAGATTTGCCATGGCTCAAGGAACATTGCCCAACAGGGGGAAGACAGATTGTAAGAGTCGTGGAGTGGACAGGAATACCTAGACCATGGTCTGGGGCGCTAACACAGGAACTGACTGAAGCCTTCATGACCCCACAGTGATTACCATAACCCCACTGAAGATAGCCCCCAGGCAAATTAAAAAATGAAAACAAGCCATAAATATTCAAAGAAATGAAAATAGAAAAAACTAGTCCATAATATTTCCATTAATCAAAACCAGTATGTTGCAAACTTGAAAACTTATTCTCATGTTTCAAACTCAGCCTTCATTAATGTCTAAAGGACCTTATCTTTAAAACTATTACAGGGCTGGAGAAATGGCATAGCGGTTAAGGTGCTTGCCTGCGAAGTCTAGGAACACTTGTTTGAACCTCCAGGTCCCACCTATAGCCAAACACAAGTGACACAAGCATGCAATGTCTCACATGTGCACAAGGGGCGCATGCATCTGGAGTTCGTTCACAGTGCCTGAAAGGCCCTGTAGTGCCCATTTCTCTCTCTCTCTGCTTCTCTCTCTCTCTCTCTCTCCCCCCACAATAAAATAAAATAAAATAAATTTTTTAAATCGTATTATAGCAACTAAATATCTGAACTGGCTTTGATTTGAAATTAAATCTTTCAGAGCCAAATGTTGGGTCATGATATGCAGAGACATTTATCGTACCAATAACTGTGGGATAATTCTACAATGCACGACCCATATACCTCAACAAGGGGGGGGGGACAGCTGGGAGGGGGTAGGTCACGGATGAGCCTACTAATGGTACCAAACTGACTGTATTTGCTGAATACAAAACTAATTAATAAAAAAAATTAAAACAATAAAATAAAATGCTATATACTTTTGTTAACATTAACATAGTATAATATATATTATCAACATTAAACATTACATATTAACATTATATATTAAATATGTCATATATAATTTATTTATTTTTATTTAAAATTTCTATAATACATAATAAGATATAATAAATATAATATATAATAAATGTAATAATATATAATAAAATTATATATATATGTATATGTATGTATACATACATATATATATATATGTATATATATATGCACATATATATATAGTTTATTTTAGTCAAACAATTAAAAACTTTTAAAGGAGAAAAAATAAAATGCTTACCAAAACCAAAGGCATTAGAGGGCCATGTCTTCTCAGACACTTTGGGTGCTGATGATGGAATCAAATTCTGGAGTTTAAGGCTAACCTAAACAATATGACAAGAAACTTTCTCAAAATGAAGTATAAATTAGAGAATAGATTTTAATTATCAAAGTAACAAATCAAGTGGGTTTAGCTCCATGATAAGAATAATTAAACAGTCATAGAAATGTTGAGAATCTGATCAACATAAGAGAGTTATTACACTTACTAGCAAACTGCTACATTCAGCATTTAACAACTTAACATACACAGAGACCAACAAAGAAGGAAAGAGAACAAGAAATTGAAGGGGGCAGCTTGTATAACAAATAATAGTTCCATGTAAGAGGTACATTTTTATTATTATTTTTCTTCACTTTATCTTAGAATTTAGCATGTGTCAATTAAGAGAAAAAGGTCCACCTTTAAAGCTCAAGTTTTCAATGAAGAATTTTGATATGAATACAATTTACAGCATCATAACTCTATTAACACTACTGATCATTAATTTTTGTTCCAACTTTTATTGTAAGAGCTCCAGCATCATTTTTTATATTTTCAAGAATAAAGTAGAATTAGGAAATTTCACACCATCAATGACAAGTTTTAATCTATTTTGAGTTATAACTGTGTGTGCTTATCTAATCAGTCCTGTTGGTTGGTAAACAGGGAAGAAATCTGTTAAAATAGTAAGGACAAACCTTAATTTAAAATTGTGTCTGAACCATTTCATCCAGTGTTGTAAAGTAGCAGTAATAGAGAACCTTGAAGTCTGACTCTGTTGGACCCAGGTAATGGGAATTAGATTGACAGATGCTTTTCAATGGAACCAGCATTTGTCCTGGGAGACCTTGGCCTCAACTGCAGCTTTAGTAAGATTTAGTTTTTAATTAAAATCACACCCTTGGACTGGAGAGATGGCTTAGCAATTAAGGCGCTTGCCTGCAAAGCCTAAGCACCCAAGTTTGATTCCTCAGGACCAACATAAGCCAGATGCACAAGGGGCCACATGCCTCTAGTTTTTGTTTTTTTTTTTTTTTTGCAGTGACTACAGGCTCTGGCATACAAATTTTCTCTGTCCCTCCTCTTTCGCTCCCTCTCCCTCTCTCTTTTTCTCTCTCTCTGTGCCTCTTTCTCTCACACTCTAATAAATAAATAAGTAAGTAAGTAAATAAAATATTTTTAATAAACACATCTTTCTCTGCCAGGTCTGACGTCTGTGGTAAGGACTCTCACCCAGTGCTTGAAGAGACTCATGGGTGCCATATTCCTAGCTTTGTTTTTTCTGGGCACATTTTCTCTACTCGGGATGGGGCTCTTCATGGGCAACCTGAAGCACAAGTGTTTGCGATGGCCCCAGGAAAATGGAAATGAAACCTTCCACAACAGAACCATGCACCTGTATTACATTTCAGGTAAGAGTCACTGTAGCCGACAGCCTCACGTTGCTAGGATGAACTTTCAGACCAGACAGTTTATGGGAGGAAGAAGGTATTTATTTAAAGTTTACAGATCCAGAGGAAATTCCACAATGGCAGAAGAAGCTGGCTCTCTTTCCTGCAAAGCCTAATGATCTGGATTGGATTCCTCAGTAACCACATACAGTCAAATGCAAAAGGTGGTGCATATATTTGGAGTTTGTTTGCAGTGACTAGAGGCCCTGGTGTGTCCATTTTCTCTCTCTCTCTCTCTCTCTCTCTCTCTCTCTCTCTCTTTCTCTCTTTCTTTCCATGCAGATAAATAAAATATTTAAAAAATTATTACTGAAACAATATAAAACTGTTTTTAAATGAACTTGCTATATTCAGAATAAGAACACTTGGGACTAATATAAAATTTCATTTGGATTTTAAAATTTTATTTATGTATTTTCAAGGAGAGAGAGAGAATAAATGGGTGTACAAGGGCCTCTAGACACTGCAAACAAACTCCAGATGCATGCACAACCTTGTACATCTGGCTTTATATAGGTATAGGAGTGCCTTAACCACTAAGCAATCTTCCTAGCCCCTCATTTGGATTTTGATTGCCACTCAAAATACTTGATCAGTGGTAGTTAATCATTATGACTATACAATTATTCTAAAATTATTTGGGGTAATTAAATAAAGTGATTTTAGTTGAGATTCGATTAAAATGATATTAGTTGAGAGAACATGAAGTGATTTATAGATATACACACACATACATCATTGTTTTTAGTCTCTATGAGTTGAATGTAGACTCTAAAAAGCTATGTTCCTAGTTAAGCATGCTCTCAGCCATAGTACCTGATATCTGTATATATATAATTTATATCCTGCTTACATTTATTGGCATCAGACGTCTGGTAGGTTGTGGGCCATGATTTTTATTTTTTAACAGTTGTTGTAGCTAAAATCAACAAATAGCTGTCATTGGCTGCTCAGTACAAAAGAATCATCTACTACCAGGACAACCATAAGTTAAACCAATGGTCTCTTGTCCATGCAAATTATTAGGAATAAACCTTGGAAATCAAAGAAGTATTGGAAGTTGGTTTTTTTTTTTTTTTTTTCCTGCAAAGACACTATCATGTCTAGCTGTTTCATCCATCTTCCTGGATTCCTATTTTGAAGTGTATTTATCTGCCTTGCTGAGCGTTTCAGTCCCACAGTACTGAGGAATCCTCATTCCCAAAAGCCTGTGGCATATGTACAGGTTGTGGACAGGTAAACGTGCTGTTTGCCACTTTTTTTTTCTACTATGGAGATCATGTTCTGTGGAGATATAATTAGACTTCATGACTCACCATCAACTACCAACCATCATTTTTTTTTCCCCCTATTTTACAGAAAGAGAAAATTTTTACTACTTGGATGGAGAAAGATACGCTCTTCTTTGTGGCAACAGAACAGATGCTGGGTAAGTAGTGTACTTTCTTCTACGAAGTTAGACTGGTGCCAATTGAATGATTATTCCTTTCACTGTTAGTCTTGGTGGATTATATGATCTCATTTGTATTCAGGTCCATGCTGAGAAGTTGTTTTAGTCTTTAGAGATTTAAAACAAGAACTGCTACACTGTGAGGCTTAATAACAAGAGAAATTTACTTCTCAGTCAGGCAGGTTTGAAAGGTTGGGTCCAGGAGCTAGCTAATTTGTTGTCTGGTGATATTTGGTCTTTTGGTTCATAGATGGTGCTCTGTTTCTGTGTCCTCATAGAGAAAATTGGGATTCTTCGATAAGGACAATCACCACCAACATGAGGCCTCACTCTGATCAAATCCTTAACCAAAAGTTCTACTGTCTATGGGAGTTAGAATGCAAATGTTTGAATTTGGATCATAGCAGAAAGAACTGTGCAGTCTGGAATAGTATAACTCAGTGTTACAGAAAAGGAATAGAAAACCACTAAAAGGATTGCTTTGAGGCTAGGAAGCACAAAAATTTCAGAGCTGAAACTTCAGCAAGGATCTGAGCTTTTGTTTCCCATGAGTCCTAGCACTAAGGAGGATTACCAAAAAGAGAGAAGAATCTGTTAGTTGGTTGGAAGATTTTAAAGAAGAGAAATGTTTCAGCAATATGTTATATTTCCTTTATTCTATGCCTTGTTTCTTATATAATTTTAGTTTATATTGATGCAATCATGTCCTCTTAAAAACAATAAGGGGCTGGAGTGATGGCTTAGTAGTGAAGGAGCTTGCCTGAAGAGCTTAATGACCTGTGTTAGAATCCCCAGTACCCACATAAAGCCAGATGCACAAAGTGGCACATGCATCTAGAGTTGGTTTGCAGAGGCTGGAGGCCCTGGCATATCCATTCTATCTCTTTGTCTCTCTTTCTCTGCTTGCAAATAAGTAAATAAATGAAACTATTAATAAATCCATTATACAGTGAGATAAAAACTATCAGTATTGCTGCCTTGCAATTTCCAATAGAATAATTAAAAAATGAAAATAAGGCTCTGATCAACTATAAAGGACTTAGTGATTGCTATTTGTTGCTTTGTTTAATTGAGATAATGCGACATCCATGAAAAGGGTGGTTTTTTGGTTTTTTTTTTTGTTTGTTTGTTTTTGTTTTTCCCTAGGGTTCTGGCACCATTGATTAAATTCACCTGGGAGGATTCACTGTACTTGCTTATCTTATTTAAATAGGTATATCTTTACTTACTCAGCACATTGCTAGAACAAAGCATCCTATCAAAAACAGCTTGTTGTGGGCAAGAGTTTCTTTTGGCTTACAGACTCCAGTGAAAGCTCCATGGAGATAAGGGAAAATGTGGCATTGGCAGAGGGCGGACATCACCTCCTGGCCAACGTCAGGTGAAAAACAGCATCAGGAGAGTGTGCCAAATACTGTCAAGGGGAAGATTATAAACACCCATAAATTCACCCCCAACAAAACGACATTCCTCCTCCAGTAAGGATCCAATTTCCAAATTGCTCTCAGCTGGGGATCATGTATTCAAAACACATGAGTTTATGAGGGACACCTAATTCATACCAACACAATAATAACCATTGATGTACTTTAAATATATGCGGCTATGATTATTCAGAACACATTGTCATATTTTATACTGGATTTTAAAAAATTATTTATTTATTTATTTGAGAGCAACAGACACAGAGAGAAAGACAGATAGAGGGAGAGAGAGAGAATGGGCATGCCAGGGCTTCCAGCCTCTGCAAACGAACTCCAGACGCGTGCACCCCCTTGTGCATCTGGCTAATGTGGGACCTGGGGAACCGAGCCTCGAACCGGGGTCCTTAGGCTTCACAGGCAAGTGCTTAGCTGCTAAGCCATCTCTCCAGCCCACATTGTTATATTTTAAGGCAAGAAGAAAAAGTCATGCCAGGTTTCACCTGTTACATCATAGTTTGCAGCAGAGGAAACTATTTCCTAAACTTAATAGATTAATAAAAAAGCAGTAATTTGCTGAGAATCAGTAGTTTAAGAGTTAAGCAAACCTCAATTCACAAGTGTCTTTTAAAAATTGCTCCTTGTTTCCTTATATGTCTAAGATATATGACATGATCAATCCTGGAATAATGTGGGAGTGAACTTTATGGAGATATAGATAGAAGGAAATGTGTTCTGTTGGAATACTACTATAAGCCCATGACTCATGTCCCTCTATAGATAAAAGTTTCAGAACTCCCTAGAAGGAAAGGAAATAAACATGTAATTTGTTCTTTCCCCCTAAGCGCAGGAACTGCTTTTAAGTTATTGCTGTAAAACACATTTGCTCACACTTAAGTAATGGGAACTGAGGTAGCTGAAATGAAATCATTTGAAAATTAAAAGCTATTAAAATAATGTATTTTTTAAATCAATGCTATTTTTGACAGTTATAGTTTTACTGTGTCATTTATATTATATTATATTATATTATATTATATTATATTATATTTCATTTATTTACATTTTATTTTTGCTGTTCTGAGGGTCACTCCTAGAGACTTAGCCATGTTAGATAAGTATTCTACCATGAGACATATCTTTAGTCCTTGTGATTCAATTTTGAGGAGTAAAATTAAAATTAGTAACAATACACTATATTCTTGAAATTGGCAAAATAACATATCTTGTGTTCTCACCACAAAATCATAAATATCTAGATATGTGAGATATACTCCTATTTAGCCATTCAACGAGGTATACATTTTGTTGCTTTTAAATATATACCATTTTGTTGAACAAATGGATTAATCAGTGCTTACAAAAACACTTTGTGGGGACTAGAGAGAGAGCTCAACAGGTAAGGGCACTTATTGTGCAAACATGAAAGCCTGAGGAGACCTCAGAGATCACTCAGGTTAATCTCCAAGACCTACATAGACAGTTGGGAATAGCTACCCACACCTTTAACCTCAGTTTAATAAGGCAGTGAGTTCTTGCCTCACTCAGATCTAAATACACAAATTCCTGAAGCAAAGACCAGAATATCTCCAGGGCTCTAAAAAAAAAAAAAAAAAAAAAAAAAAAAAAAACATAAAAACAGGAAGCCCAGGTTTAATAAGAGACTCTGGCTCAAATGAGAACAAGTGGAGACCAAGAGAGGACATCCAAAGATCCCCTGTGGCCCTGCCCACCATGTGCATAGCTCACACAACACATCACATTACATACATGCAAAAAAGCCTTGCAAAAACCACTTTTATGGGCCCATTATAACACTGTTCATGTAGTAACTTGAACTCTAGATCATAGGTCATGCTTAGTGTTTTGGCTATAGTTTTGGAGAAAAGATTAATTACCTCATACATAGGAGAGATGTACCTGTTCAAGGAAAGATTAGAGATAGATCGGTGGTATAGATAGATAGATAGAGATATATGATAGATGACACAGATGATATGGATATATAGATGTATATTCTTTTCTCTTTTTTCTCTTAAGAAATTAAGTTTACAGGTTAATTCATTTAATTAGGCATTTGTGTATAATCAACCCACATCATCTTCAATTTGACCTAGAGTGTGTTTAATTATCATTACTAAGACCTTCCCTTTCCTGTCTCCTTCAGCCAGTGTCCTGAAGGATATGTCTGTGTAAAAGATGGCACAAATCCAGACCATGGCTTCACAAATTTTGACAATTTTGGCTGGGCCTTACTTGCCCTATTTCGATTAATGACCCAGGATTACCCAGAAGCACTTTATCATCAGGTAAGAATATAGAGAATTTGCACTACAATTTAAAAATACTATCTTGCCCTCCTTTCCAAAACACAAACCAAGTGTAATCAACTCACTAACTTTCTGGGGAGAAGAATTCAAGAACAGAAGAAAAATAAGTCACAATCACTAAATGCCCAAATATGCACTGCAGGTGTGTTTTTCTGTGATTATGTGATCTCTTATTTAGAGTCAATACAATGGTTTTACTTATGAATTTTCAGTTATTCAATATTGCTAAAGTGATTCAGTTTCAATAGAAATCACACTCCAGGTTTGAATGATGGTATTTCCCTTCATAGTATAATATGTGTTAATTCTAGGCAGAAACAGCCTCAGTGCTGACCAAATACACATTCCTAAGGAAAAAAACCTACCTTCTCTCTTGGCTAGGGTATACTGTGTTGCTAAGCTTATGATGTTTGGTAGGTAAGGTTACTAAATGAATTTTGAAATGGCAATACATTTAGTAAAGAATGAACATATTGAGATAGATATAACACCATACTTATTTGAAAAGACTGTCTGTATACCTGCTTTTTAATATGAGATTCTTAAATTTACTAGGATTGGGTAACTTTACCAAATTTATAACATACATGCATAATACATAGGAGAGATGTACTTTTTCAAGGGAATATTAAAGATAGATTAATGATACAGATAGATGATCGATAGATATAGATATATGATAGATGACACAGATGATACATATCAATAAATGTATATTATTCTTTGTCTCTTTTTCGCTTAAGAAATGAAGTTTACAGGTTAATTCTTTTAATCAGGAATTTGTGTATTTAGACCTGAGTGAGGCAAGAACTCACTGCCTTATTGAAGCCTGTCATGGTAACTCATTTGTTATGTATAAAGAACATTTCTAGGTAATAAATACTTAGTCAAAATGTTCTGAGATAATGATTACCATTTGTGAAGTAGTAATTTCTTAAATACAAATAAAGTTCTAGTTATATTTTTTCTGATTTTTATATTAAATAATGCCCCAGTTATAAAAATATCACTGTTACCAAAAGTGAATTCCAGTTTCTGAGAATTTAATAGCTAATTATGTGTACCTCTGTTTCTAAAACTGATATAATTATCATTACTATGAAGATCTGGGTTTTTCTTCAATGTGAAGCTTCATTACCATAAAACATGAATTATTATCAAAATAGGATAGTCAACATTAAAAGACATTAGATAAAAATAACACTCTATATTCTGAAAGATTCTGTAGTTGAGATAATATTCTTTTCCCCCCTTCCTCCCTCTCTTTTGCCCTCTCCCTCCCTCCATTTCTTTCTCCTTTCCTTCCTTTCTTTTCTCCTTCCTTTCCTTCCTTTCAATTGCTTGAATTATTACAGGTGAAATATTAGTTTTGTGGCAGAGCTGCCATCCAATCACAATCATGTATTGTGCATGAGAGAATATTATTTTTTAACACACACACACACACACACACACACACACACACACACACACATTCTGCTTATTTTGATTGTAACTAGATAAATTGTGGTATGTTTGTGTGTGTGTGTACGTATCATTAAAATGATAGAACAATGTAGTATATTTTATGCACAATGTTTAAAAATCTCTAAGTAAATCAAGTAGTGCAGTTGTGTTTTTAAAAATATTTTATTTATTTGAGAGAGAGAGAGAGAGAGAGAGCGAGCAAGAATGCCAGGGCTTCCAACCACTGCAAATGAAGTCCAGATGCATACATTACCTTTTGCATCTAGCTTAGGTAGATATTGGGGAATAGAAACTGGGTTCTTAGGCTTCAAAGGCAAGCACCTTAACCACTATGCAATCTCTCCAGCCCACAGTTGTGGTTTTTAAAAACTTTATTCATTTAATAATTTGAGAGGGAGAGAGAAAGTGAAAGAGAAGAGAGAGGAGAGAGGAAGAGAGAGAAAGAGGAGAGGATGGGTGTGTCAGAGCCTCTAGCCACTGCAAATGATATCCAGATTCATATGCCACCTTGTGCATATGGCTTTATATGGATATTGGGAGTTAAATCTGGGTCCTTTTGCCCTGCAGGCAAGCACCTTAATAAATAAGCCATTTCTCAAGCCTCCACAATTATGTTTTTGAAAAGAGATAAAATTACTACAAGAGATGTATTTTTATTTATGCAAATTGCTTTTCTAACTTTCTCATGTTAGTATTTACATGGTTATTTTCTAATATTTGTGACATGTATCAGTGTTTCATCCATAGCATGAAGAACTGTTTATTTGTAATACTATTTTGCAAACTTACCTTCTTGAAAATTCTTTTTACTTTTGTATGGTGGAATTTAGCTAAAATTCCATATGTATGAAACAATGCCTATTAAGATTTAGGCTCTGTATACTTCTCCAGATTCATTTTCTAGATGACCCAATGTGAAAAGATTATTTCCTAATTGAATGTTCCTCATAGTTTCTTATTTCTGTCTTTTGACCTACACCCAAATTCAAGTTTTCTTTCTTGTTTCGGGTCTTAGTTAACCTCTTGAACTTTCCCTTCAGCTCCTTTCAGAATATAATACACTCTGCCCTTAAGTCCCATAGTATGCTCTAATATCCTCAGATGTGATATTTTAAATACATGTTCAGATAGTTTTCTCATTCGCAGCAAATAAACAGCCTAGAACATTTTGTGCCTATTTTAATTTAGTAAACACAAGTAAAGCCAATACTTTAGGATACATCAATTTGTATACTAATGAAAGTCTTACTTTTCGCATGGACTCAAAAGTGCATTATACACTGGTATAGTTATTAACGTTATTTTAAAGGTGAACGCTTTATTTTGACAGTAAAAGTGGAACCAAGTTAGACAGTATTTGGACTTGGAGTCTACCAAGACATTCATTTCTGTGTCTAGATTTTTATTATGTAGGATTTGGTTTGATTTTATTAAAGTTTTTGCTCTAAGCATTTGCCTAAACTAAATTTATCATAGCTGAAGAAAATTTTCAGCTATTTCTGAGCAGTGTAGCTCATGTTTTAGAAAAGATTATGATCAAATATTTCATTAGTCTTCATTTGGTCCCAGTATTTCTTGATATATAATAGGTACTGTTGCAGTCCGGTTCGCATTGCTGGTAGAAATCACCCAACAAAGAGCAGCTTCTGGGAAAAAGAGATTTATTTTGACTTAAAGGCTCGAGGGGAAGCTCTATGATGACAGGGGAAAACAATGGCATGAGCAGAGGGTGGACATCAACCCCTGGCCAACATAAGGTGGACCACAGCAACAGGAGGGTGTGCCAAACACTGGCAAGGGGAAACTGGCTATAAAGCCCATAAGCCCGCCCCCAACAATACACTCCCTCCAGGAGGCATTAATTCCCAAATATCCATCAGCTAGGAACCTAGAATTCAGAACACTTAAGTTTATGGGGGATACCTGTATCAAACCACCACATTCCGCCCCTGGCCCCCATAAACTGATACCCATACATGATATAAAATATAATACATTCAGTCTGATTTTAAAAGTCCCCATAGTTTTTATCAATCCCAATGATGTTCATACATCCCCATAGTCCAAGATCTTTTAACTGAGCCATAATACCAAAAAATAACCTCAAAAAACCCATAATGGCACAGAATAAATATTCACACTGCAAAAGATGGCATTGGGCATAGCAAAGAAACATTCAACCAATACAAGATTTAAAACAACCAGGGCAAATATCAAACTCTGTAGCTTCAAGTCCAGCAACTCTAACCAGTGACAAATGTTCAAGTCTGATAATTCTAACCAGCAACAAGTCTCTGACATTCCAATTCCACCCCTCCAGCTAGGCTACTCACAGTCCTGGGAACTTCATCAGGGCTGGCAGCTCCTTGGCAGCCATCTTGTGGTCCTGGCATCTCCACTGGGTCTCCACTGCAATCCATGGTTCATCCTCATGGCCCCATGGGGTCTCTATGCAGGCAACCAGCAAACCCGCTTCACACTGCCCATGGCCATTTCCAAAACACAAGACCGTGTTGCAAACTCAATGACCCTCTTTCCAGCATTTCTTATACTCCACAATACCAGGTAGGGTGCCAATTTGTTAATCCAGGGGGGATTAAAGCAGACTTTGAAGAACAGGATACTCCTTGAGCACCCAGGCCCCTTCAAAAGAGTATACATTCTTCCTATTGCCCCAGCACAGGTCAGCTAGCCCAGTCTCAAAGATAGTAATCTTTCAGACAGGCAACAGTTCACCCAAAGATTTTTCTTTCTGTGCCATAGCCCTCTGTACACACCAGTTCATTTCTACGCAAAGCAACCCTGCACAACCCTGCACAACTTCTCAGGACATGGGCATAAGAGCAAGCTTCTCACACAAACTGCTAGCCTAGTCCAAGCACAGCTCTTTCTCACCCTCATGAGCCAAACATCACAGTCCATAGTTCTGACTAGAATAGTCCATCCAGCTATACTTACAGCACTGCAAGGCATTTTTTGGGCCAAGGTTTCAACTCCTTCCTCTTTCCTCTTGAAAAATCAGCTCCAAAAAGGCTGAAGCCACCCAGTCAGGTGTTTAGCAGCAACCCTACTCCTCGGTACCACTTTACTGTTGCAGTCCGGTTCGCATTGCTGTTAGAAATCGCCCAACCAAGAGCAGCTTCTGGGAAAAAGAGATTTATTTTGGCTTACAGGCTCGAGGGGAAGCTCCACGATGGCAGGGGGAAATGATGGCATGAGCAGAGGGTGGACATCACCCCCTGGCCAACATAGGGTGGACCACAGCAACAGGAGGGTGTGCCAAACACTGGCAAGGGGAAACTGGCTATAAAGCCCATAAGCCCGCCCCCAACAATACACTCCCTCCAGGAGGCATTAATTCCCAAATATCCATCAGCTGGGAACCTAGCATTCAGAACACTTAAGTTTATGGGGGACACCTGTATCAAACCACCACAGGTACAGATATGAGTAAAGTATGCCAACCCTTGTGGAACAGCTTATCTCCATAGTTATCATCTACTGTGTATATGCTTTGTGATGAGATCTTCACATGCACTATTTCATTTCATCTTCATCCAAACCTGTAAAATAAGGTACCAGCTCAGACTGAAGAAGATTTTTTCCCATGATAGCAAGAATATATACTTTCAGGTTGGTCATGGTGGTACAAACCATTATTCCCGTCATTTGAAAGACTGAGAGGGTTGGGGGTGGACGTATTTGAAACTAACAGCTTCAGCTACATAGTGACAATCTGTCTCAAGAAAAGGCTGCACTATGATCACAGAATGGAGAAAACAATCCCCTTCTAGATCTAAGATCAAGATAGTTATTTCCTCTGCCCATTTTTAACAATATGAAATATTATACAATAGTAGAACAAATACAAGGTGTTTATGTTCATGGTCTGCAATTCACCCTATAAACCCATTTCTGGTAGCTGAATGTATCACTGAAAATTATAGCTAATTCAGTGGTAAAAATAATGAAATCCTAAATAGTTGTCTCAATGGGTTAATAGAGGTTATTAAAATATTTTTAAGTCTAACATTCTAAGTTCATAAAAATTGTTTTGATTGACTTTTGGAATTTCCTACTAAACTGTCTTGACAGTAAATTCCATTCATGATGAAATTATTTTCAACAGAAAAATTAATTTTCATCTTAAAATGGGAGAATATATAAAATACATATAAAATATTTCTGTCTTTCTTCTGTGTCCCACCTCTCTGTAGATCCTTTATGCTTCTGGAAAAGTCTACATGGTATTTTTTGTTGCTGTAAGTTTCTGTTTTGCCTTTTACATGGCAAGTTTATTCTTGGGCATAATTGCTATGGTCTATGAAGAAGAAAGGCAGAGAGCTACAGAAAAACCCAAGAAGACTGGATCCCCGTTTCAACAGACTGCAAAAGAACATGAGGCAGGAAATGAAGCAGCTGAGGTATAAGACTTTTATGCATTTTTGATTCACGGTGTTACAAATAATTTTTCAAGAGATTAGAGTGCTTTCCTTTCTAATAAATGTTTATGCCTGTGTGGGGGACATGATCTTCACCTTTTTATATCTATTGTGATAAGTGACAAATAGGACTAAATATTAGATATGTATAATTTTTATTCAAATTTGTATTGTTAATGAACTGTGAATGCATTGCATTTTTAGAACTTGGTTTCTTCTAGTGAAAGTATAATTTATTTATTCAATCTTGCTTCAGGATGAACAACAGAATTAATTTTGTAAAATATGTTCAACTCTAACATGATGCTCTGTCCTACAGTTATAATGAACTGAGATAATAGGCAAAAGTACAGTTCTAAAGTTGTAAAAATAATAAAAATGAGTTCTCTCATCTATTCAAGAGGAAATTTGTGGTATATCATGATGTATGTATTTTACCCATAGAATGATTAAATTTATGACTAATAGAAACTGGTAATATTTTACTATAATTTTAAATTTCCCAGTTACATATAAATTTTCTTTTTCAGATTGCTAATGTCATATAAACATTTCATTTCACAAATCTGAAGGTGTAATGTTAACTTCATTGTAGATAATAGTTTTTAAAACCATGAAGCATGCCATAAGTGTGCTATAAAGGATAGCAGTGTAGAGAAATATGACCAGAAGTAACTTTCTTATCTTCCAGGCTATCACACTTCTTGAACTGTTTTTTCTAGATGATGATAAAGGATCTAAATTGAGACAGAGGGCTAAAGATAGAGAGGAGACCCAGCTGGTACTCCTTCCATATAAAGAAGATAAAACAGGTGTGGAAAAGTTGAGGGCTGGCAGACAGTCTCATGCTAAAGAGAAATTATAGGAAAGCTGGCTAAGAGACTCATTAATACCAAGTGTCTCTTCTGAGCTAAAAATCAGGAAAAGGCTAACTCAGACATACACACAGGCATTTCATAAAGTCATCATCAGAAAAGAAACTCTGAAAATAATCATTATACCATAGTGGGGCTTGAGTAACAGGATGGAGGAGTGTACTCAATGCCTTGGTAAATCCTGTGTCCATAACATGTATACTGTTGAACAAGAAGCAATTATGGACTGTATGAAGTAAACATGCACAAAAAGAGGTTATTATCACTGATGAGTGAGTCACAAAAAATAAAACTACAAAAACTCTATCTCCACAAATAAGCCCTTCAGATTGAATGATCAGAGCCTGAATGGCATGTTGAATGTGTAATTTGTTTTGAAGTGGCATTTGGAATCTCAAGGGCTAGTCACTACATATGAATGTTCCCAACACCATAACAATACCTCTCTTATCCCCAAATAAAATGTTCTATTAGCTCTGATTATGAAGAAATTGGATACTTCCCAATATTTTATCTCATTTTGCTAATTTGGATCTAAAAAAAGCCTTCTTGGTTTTAATTAAAAATTTTCAATTGTAAGGACTTTTTTTTTTTTCTTGAAAGAATCCTAGAACATTTTGTCTTGCAGTTTATTCTGGGAAATGAGGATAAAAACTCTTTTACAGTACTTTTATTGATTTTCTTTGTATTTCACATAAGAAAACACTGTGAGAGAAAATTCAAAATGGAGCCTGCTGAGGATTTTTTCGTGATAGATCTGGTTAAAGACGTCATACACGCACCAAATTCTCACTTTGTAGGAAAGCTAAGGGTCATGTTGGCTAACAGCAATGGTGCACTTAGATAAATATCGATTTCATTCTACTCTAACCATGTAATAGACATATATTTGCCAACTTTATTAGTCTTATTACACTGTAGACTGAAAGTAAAATATATGTGATGTAAATTCTTTGTCTTATAGTTGACTGACATGTTCAAATGAAACACCTGCATGCAAAATACTGTGCAGTACTAAGTTCCATATCAAATGTGATTCACATCTAATAAAGATTATACCAATTAAATGGTTATTTATAGGGAACAAAAACATGCAAACACAAAAATACACAATAACTTTAATGGAGAAAAGTTTGTCAGTATAAAATTTTCACATCTTTGACAAGTTTGCATAATTTAAATGATAATAATTATAGCAGCACATAAGGTGTGTAGCAATTATGTGTCATCATGTGATATGTCCTTATTAATTTTCAAGTTTAATTCTTGTCTAGATGTTTCTGTTTTGTTTTATTTATGCACACTGGACTCTAATTTCTCACCACTGAGGAAGAGAACTTATCATTAGAAATTCACCTTTTGCTTCTGGCCCAGTGCTAGAACAATATTCCAGCAATGACACATTTGTCAGGAAAAACTCTTCTATACATTATGATCTATTAGTGAAAGTCCAGGAAGAGAATTGAATGCTTAAGCCTAGTAGCACAAATGACTTAGTAGTATCAGCAGGCTAATATCTTTGTAACATTTATGAATTAATTAAAATATGATTGATAATTACCTAAACACTACAGATAAATTTAATAAAAGTAAATGCAAAATCTATTTTATGAAGTTCTTTGTCTAATAGGGAGATAAGCTATGAAACTATTATAAATACAGAACTGTAACTCTAGGATAACAGGAAATTAAGTGTTCTGGTGTTATAAGTAGGAATGATAGTACTATGTACATTATTTTATTTAATTTTTATATTAATTAGTTTTGTACTCAGTGAATACAGTCAAGTTGGTACCATTGTTAGGCTCGTCTATGTCCTACCCCATCCCACTGGCCCCCTCTTGTTTAGGTATATGGGTCATGCATTGTGGAGTTAGCCCACAGTTATGGGTAGGAGAAATGTCTCTGCGTATCATGACCCAATGTGTAGCTCTGTATGTACATTATCTTATTGCTGAAATCCAAGCTAAGTCTAATAGATTATTGATCCAACTGCCTTTTACACAGAGACTATATGAAAGAGATACATATATTAAATTTCTGTCAAAGAACATAATCTGCTTGATCAAGCATGCAGAAAATTCTATAGCATAAATAACTTTGTAATTTTAACAAATTATTTAAAGAAAATTAATTAAAATTATAAAACAACTAATATGCCTACCAAACAAATACAATGTATAAACAATATTTGTATTTTGTTTGGAACAAATCAAACATAAATGAAATATTTGTCAGCAATGAGATAAAATTGATTATCAATATGGAATAATATGAAATTGATAATTTTGCTGTTGTGAAATTATATTGTGCTACATTCTTAAAAACTTATCTGAAAACTATGATATATAAATTTTATTTAAACTATTCAAGTAATTATGGTGAAAATTAAAAAAAAGAAAAAACAAGAACATAATACAATTAATCCTCGAGACTAGATGTTGGATACCCTACCAACTCCTCACACTCCTAACCAGATAATTATTTTTACTGAATTGTTCTTTGGTTTGATTCAAGCAAATAGTTACTATAAAAAGCAGAATAATAAGTAATTCATATACATGAAGACATTACTGGAGATATTTTGCACTTTACCCAAATGTATAATCTTTGTGAAGGTAAACATCTGGGAAATTCGTATCTGACCTTAATAATAAATTTTACTTGTGTTGGATTTTGTCTCAATAAAATTTGCAATCACATTTAAGTTACTTATTAAGCCAAAATATTTTCTTAAATACTCATACTTTAAATAAACAACTAACATCTCATCTTATATCTTACTTTATAATTTCAACTTAATAAAAAAAAATCAGAGAATGTAATCCCACATAATCTCATTTTCCTGGTGAAACTCACTGTGCAATGTGGTTGGTCCTAATTTTGTCTGGTTCTAGCGTTTATGAAATTTGAAAAAATCTGACTAGTACTGAGATAAGTATGATAATTCTTTTGATATTTACTTTGCCACTTCACATTACTATCGCAGAATTTGCCAATCACATGCAATGATTGGGTTTTTGAAGATACAACTGCTTCTTATATAGGTGCTTGGGCACTAGGATCTCCCATGATGGTTTGGAGATTATTAAAGGAAAATTTTACCTAGATATACAAGTTAACCACATGAAAATATCATTCTTTCTATGTTCAAGAGAAATACAATTCAGAATCACCATCCTATAGTATCATCCACCCTTGTCATGTTGTTATATGTCAAATATGAATACAATATTACACATGATAACTAGGAACAACTTTGATTCTTGTGATTGTTATAATTGTGTGGATTTGAAATATCTTAATAAAGCCTGGTATTCTTAAGTATCTTTCCAATACAAGAATACTTTTTAAAAAGTATTTATTTGCAAGCAGAGAGAGAGAGAGAGAAGAGAGACAGACAAAGAGAGAATGGGCACACCAGGGCTTGTAGCCACTGCAAACAAACTCCAGACACATGTGGCCCTTGTGCATCTAGCTTACGTGGGTCCTAGAAAACTGAACCTGGGCCCTTTGGCTTCACAGGCAAGTACCTTAACCACTAAGCCATTTCTACAGCCCAAGGATACTTTTTAATCCTGCTAAAACTATGAACAAAGCAGAATATTTGTTAAAAGCATTATGTAAGGGCTAGAGAGATGGCATAGCAGTTAGCAAACTTAAAGACCCGCAAAACACAAGGACCTGAGTTTGATTCCCCAGCACCCAAGTAAAGCCAGATGCACAAAGTGCCACATGCATCTGGAGTTCATATGTAGTGGGAGAGGCCCTAGCACACCTGTTTGCTCGCTCTCTCTCTCTCTCTCTCATCTGCCTATCTCTCTCTCAAATAAATGTATAAAATATTTAAAAATATTACTTAAGAGCTGGAGAGAGGGCTTAGCAGTTAAGGTACTTGCCTATGAAGCCTAAAGACCCATGTTTGACTACCCAGACCCCACATAAGCCAGATGCACAAAGTGACACATGCACATGGTCATACATGCACACAAAGTGGCACACACAGCTGGAGTTCAATTAAAGTGGCTGGATGCCCTGGCTGCACCAATTCTCTCTCTCTCTCTACCTCTATTTCTCTCTTGTGTATGTGCTCACAATGCTCTCATTAAAAAAAAGGCTAGTCTGCAGGCTAGAGAGATGACTTAATGGCTAAGGTGCTTGCCTGCAAAGCCTTAGCACTTATGTTCGAATCTCTAGGTCCCACATAGCCAGATGTGCAGTGATGCAAGTGTGCAATACCACACATGTGCACAAGGGGGTGCAAGAATCTGGAGTTTGTGCCAGCAAGCTGAAGTTCCTAACATGCCCATTCTCTCTTGCTCTCTTTCTCTGTCAAAAAAGCCAGTCTATTGGGTTTGCCTGAGATAAAACACATTACTTAAGAGACATAAAAGTATAAAGATATGATTCCTTTACAAAGCCACTCAGCTGTATTCAATTGGTCTCATGCATATTCTGTCATAGCAGCCATTCTAATTTCCTTCCATTACCCAACATTCTTCAAGATGTATTTCATCATCCTTTATCTAAATCATTTGTATTTTAAGCAACACTTGTCATGAGACATGTCATAATAATTCTAAACTACTTATTGAATGATGTCTCAAATATAAATAATAACACTAGTATTCCCTGGTTCTTACTCATTTTATTATTCAGCTCATAGTATGAAATTTGACTGGATGCAGATTTTTAACATTCATTTTCAAAATAATTTTAAATCAGCTTAATGTTGCCCATAATATAGAGAGTAGCATGGTAGGATGAAGAAAGAACTCTGGACGTAAGTAATTAGCATGTTATAAAGATTATATCCCTTCATAGAGTTATGGTCTTAGCATTGTAAGGGAGGGTGATAACTAGACAGTATTTAGCTTATTAATCTTCTTTTGCAGACAAAAACCACACAAATAGAAATGAAGCAAAGGTCACCAACTTCCCTGGAAGCATCATTGCATGTGATGGAAGAAGCTACTCTCAAACATGAAGAAGGTAAAAACTGTCCAGATACTCACTATGGAAGTCTGATTTGCGAAGCTTTAGTCATAAAGAAATTATGCAGTGTTTTCCGAATCTTAGTTGGGAGTAATATAAAGGATGAGAATATTAAGATTAACAATATATAAAAATTTCAGAAGAGAAATGTCTTCAACATAGGAAAATTATGTTATAAGGTACTAAGGAATCTTCTATAACATTAAAACCAATAAATTATTGTGATTGAAAACAGAAATTTAAATATACCACTGACTCTTCTATAACAATGTCTGAACTTTTTAACTCACATGCCAAATTCTTAGGAAATTTCTGACAAATTTGAAAAAATATTACAAGGGCACTTTGAGAGCTCAAATTATTGAAAACAAGCAAGAAATTTTTACTTATATTTGGAAGTAAATCAATTGTTACATCTGGATTTTTGAGTACATATAGGTCTTTGTCCTAAATCCGGTGTTATTCAAACATCACCTATATAATCCTCATATCTCAAAATCCTCTCTAGAATGATCTCTGTTGTTGGTTATACATATACCAGTGCTTTACTTAGAACATTATCAAAAGACATAACATTGTAAGTCATATTAATCTAGAAACTAAAAGTCATAATGTTGTTATATATATTCCATATTTGTCCCTTGAGTGATTCTTTTACATTTTGATCTGACTCCTTTATTTTTATCTGCCTCCTTTTCATTTCATTTGTCTAACTAGGCAAACATAAACAAAATTTAGGTCACTTAATTATGTTTTTATTAGCATATAATATTTCTGTTTGTTTTTTAAAATCAGAAGTTCATTTCAGTCCTCCCTATGCATGAAAAAGTTAACATTTTCTATTCTGTGACTTTAAATAAGTTTCTAATGCTTAACTTTTTAAAATGTTTGTATTATAGAGCTTAAAACATCCAGAAAGAAATGCCCATTGTGCTGTTATAAATTTGCTAAAACCTTGTTGGTTTGGAATTGCTGTCCTTGTTGGATAAAACTGAAGGAATTTGTCCATAAAATTATTACAAACCCTTTTAGTGATCTTTTCCTTCTCACATGCATACTGTTAAATATATGCTTCTTGGCTCTGGAACATTTTCCAATGAGCCAAGAAACTATGTGTCTCCTCAGCATCGGAAATCTGGTAAGACTCTCATTAAACATTACTTTCATTTATAGCTTATTTATCCATTATTATCCCAATTATTTGATAGTTCCACTATGTTGCAATATACATGAGTTATATTATTGTTTGATAATGAGTTCATGTCATGTTTACCCAACCCCTTGAATGTCTGTCGTGTAAATATTGTTTCATTGGCAGTTATACAGCTAGAGTTAAAAATTCTATTATTTATATTTGGGGCTTTTGTTTGACAATGAAATTAGGTTTTATTGCTTCATCCTCTCCAGTTCCACACTCTCTTGGTAGAACTACAAGATACATTAGAGTCGAACAGAAGTAGAGTGACAGTATCACAAGCTGATTCTGAAATCTGAATCCTGACTACGTCAGCACCTGGCCCAGTTTGTTCTAAACATTTGTCTTGAGTTTAGATTGGAGCTCATCACCTTGACAATGTCTTTTGGAGTTTTTCCTCTTGCTTTCACTTAACAATGCAAAAGACAAAACAGACTCTTTATGACTTTAAGAACAAGTCAGCATTCAAACAAATATATGACAAATGAATATTGCTTAAATTTCTTGGCTTAATTTGTTGTTTATTTGCAAGGAAGTGATACAAACAACCAAACTGTTATCCATTTCAAATTATACATTTACTAGATCCTGAAACTGCACATAGTTATCTCTGTCAGGACAGTTTTGGAATGAATATTTTCATGGACTTATTCTAGAAATTTTCTGGCCCATACATTCATTTTAAAATTCTTTTCTGGGTTGAAAGGGTAATCAATTTTTTAAATTAAATGTGTAGTCCATATTTCAAAAGTAGCTATTTTAAATTCATTGCTTTCCATTTAAATGTTCTTTTGATTTTTTATGAATGGCTCTTAATTAAATAGCCACATTCCATACACAAGGACTGTCAGTAGAAAGTTAAGTAAAGTATATGACTATTATCATATAGACTCCATGACTAACCTGATATTAGAGGCAGAACAATAAAGAATGTGAGCATGAAAAGTTCACACTATACGTACCTGTCTCTGACAGAAGTTTAATATGCCCAGTGGAATCATCCTCACCCATGTGGTTTGTTTGTTTCCAGGTTTTCATAGGAATTTTTACAGCAGAAATGATTTTGAAAATAGTTGCCATGCACCCATATGAGTATTTTCAAATAAAATGGAACATGTTTGATAGTGTAATTGTGTTCCTTGGATTAGCAGAAATTTTTCTGGCAAATCTTGAAGGAATGGCTCTTTTTCGGTTATTCAGGATGGTAAGTAAAACTCCAGGACTAGTTTTTATTTATCAATCTTTTCTAGCTATAAAACGAGTCAATTAGAACATAAGGTATATTCACTAGAACATTCATGAATACCAGTGGATTAATTCATAAAGATCTTAGTGAAAGAGTAGACAGTTTTCAGCACAGCTATTTGAAGAAAGCATTGATATAAATAGGATCAATTATGCAAGAAAGTTGATATATAGTTATAAGAACAAGCACTGAGCCAATGAGAATGGATGTCTTAAAAGCAAGATATAGAAAGGACCCAGAAGTTGAATGCAGATATTTGATGGAATAACTCATATCAGAACTAAATATAGGGTAGAAAAAATATATCTTTAAAGAACAATGCAATCAGTAGAATGTTACTATGAAAAGATTATGGAAGTAGTAACAGTGGAAAATTAAGCAAAGACATAATATATTGCAATTGTAGTAATGGAAAAAGCAAGTATTTGATTGATGATGAGTTTTGCTATTGTGGCGATGGACTGCAGAAGAATCAAGAACTAGTGAGTAATTTTGACCTGACCTGAACAATTATGTTCTGGAAGGTAACCTCTTTAGAATCCTGGCTTAAGTCCTCAACCATCATCTTTTCTAATGTGTATGTAAAGGTTTCCAACATCAAATTTGTGGGTTAAGAACAACTGGGGAATGTAGAATGTATTTTATAAGATGCTAGAGTAGGATTTGTATGACTATAAGAAAATTACACTAAGATATAATGGACAAAAATATTAAAGTAATTTCATGTTACATAAATAAATACAAATAAAATATTTCATGTAAAGAAGGGATATTTTTCAGGCTTTAGTCAGCATACAAAATAATTGTTGACTTGTGCCGGGCATAGTGGCACACGCCTTTAATCCCAGCACTCGGGAGGCAGAGGTAGGAGGATCGCTGTGAGTTCGAGGCCACCCTGAGACTCCAGAGTGAATTCCCGGTCAGCCTGGGCAAGAGCGAGACCCTACCTCAAAAAAACAAACAAACAAACAAACAAAAAAAGCATTAAAAATTGTTGACTTTATGACATTTCTACATGTCTATATATTTTTTTTATCATATTTGCCCACAAGGAGCATAATTAGACTAAACTTGGAATATTGATAAGTCATTTTGAATTGGATTAAATTTCTAAGATCTTAACCTGAAAATGTTTGCCAATGTGTTCTTTGTATAAAAAATGTGGAAAGATACCCAATATATTTGTACAAAAAAAGAAAAGCAAAAATGGATATTTTTCCTACCAGATACTAAAATATAACAGTGTAGTAATGATAAGAGTGTGGTACTGAGTAGGAGTTAACAAGTAGGTCAGACAATATGTGTATGTTTAGTGTATAAATTTTTAGCATTTGTAAGATGACCTCAGAATGTATAAAATAAGTATTCAGTGGATTGTTAACTGTTCAAAAATACTTTATTAAAAGCCATATATGTATATATGTTTAATTCTGATAAAAGTATATATTGCAAAATACTGACCTTCTTGTTATCTTTTTTGAATTTTTGTATCTTATTAAGATGCGAATTTTCAAGTTAGGGAAATATTGGCCAGCATTTGAGACTCTGGTGCGGACTCTAGCTAACTCACTCATCACCCTGAAGGACTTGATCCTGCTGTTATTCATATTTGTCTACTTCTCTGCTGTGTTTGGCATGAAACTGTTTGGTGAGAGTTACAGAGCTTGTGCCTGCCGTATTGACAAAGACTGTCAACTCCCACGCTGGCACATGAGTGACTTTTTCCACTCCTATCTGAATATGTTTCGAATTCTCTGTGGAGAGTGGATAGAGACCTTATGGGACTGCATGGAAGTGGCAGGCCAACCCTGGTGCATATCTTTTTACATGGTGGTCATTTGTATTGGGAATTTATTGGTGAGTAATCCATGTGTTCATATTTTTCCTGAAAAAAAAAAACACCCTTTGTTTAATGTAGTATTTGTGGAACTTTGTGGCATTTGTAGATACTGGATTGGTGGGCAGTGTTCTATAATTGTGTTTGGTTGTTCAATATGGTGGGCACTTCACTTTTGTGGCTGATATCAATTGAATTATGGCTGTGCCAATTTGAGATATGCAGTAAATGGAAAATATACACTAGATTTGAAGTTTTACTACAAATAACTTTATATTATGTCATTAACAGTTTTATATGAAACAATATTTTAAGTATATTGATAATAATAAGAATCCTGGCATAATGGAACATTCCTTTAATCCAAGCACTCAGGAGGCAGATATAGAAGAATTTCCAGAAGTTCAAGGCCAGAAACTATGTAGTGAATTCTAGGTCAGCCCGGACTAACTAAAGTGAGTCCCCACCTTGAAAAACATATGGAAGCATTGCATATCTAGTAACAATATCTCCAGAGGATTTGTATGCACATTAAATTGAAGAAGCACTTAAGTACGACATTAGCTGCCAAAGCTACCTGAATACTTGCATTATCTGAGGATTATTTGCAGCATGCTGATGTCCTGATGTGCTCTCAGAGATTTGGAATTATTAAAACATGAACATGTCAAGAACATTAATTTTTTTCAAATTTTTAGTTGAATAAATACAGTGGCAAAGATCATAAAACAGTGAACTATATAATTGTTTGCATTATCTGAAAGAGAAAGCTTTCCTGGAACTGCTGTTACATGAATTAAATAATGAGCCTTGACTACTTATAAGAAAAAAGGAACTAGCTTACAAAAAGAAAAAAAAAAAAAAACATTTCTTACCAAAAATAAAAATTCAATGTGTTTTTTCAAGATAAACTCCACTTCCCAAAACACAAGAAGCAATGAAATAAAGAAAAGACAGGCCACACTAATTTTTATATATGCCCTTTCTCGTTGCTTCTATTTTGTTTTGGAAATGATACTGTTAAACATTTGCTGCATTGGCATTGGGCTTATTTGTTGATGGAACTGTTCATTTTTCCTATTTTACTGTTAGCCCAATGAAGAAATGGACCATGCCATGAGACATATTTATATGGATATTTTTGTTAATTAATGTTATTAACGTAATTTTATTTCTTACAAACACAGTACCTTCCAGGTGTATTTATGATTTAGGTACTTGCTAAATTAAATTTGTTGTGTGCTTATGGTTGTATACACCCAAAAGGGACAGAAACATGCAAATAAAATGAATAGGAAGTTAGGGGGAGAGCGGCCGGTTCTCCTACTTCCAGGTCAGGCCGTCCTCCCGCCTCTCTGGCCTCTGTCATGACTAGCGGTAGCGGCGAACCTGAAGGCGGTGAAGGAGACCATGGACGTTCTACTTGAGATTTCAAGGACTTTGAATACTGGTTTAGTTATGGAAAACCTGTCTATTTTTGTACTGTCTTGTGAACAAGGGATTAACCCAGAAGCTCTATCATCAGTCATTGAGGAGCTTTGCAAGGCTACTGAAGCCCTGAAGGCTGCTGAAAACATGACAAGCTAACTTCCTGGAGAAGTTCTGATGAGGTGCCAAGCTTTGCAAGAGACAGTGAACATTGCATTGTCAGGAATGTGCAGCGTAGGGCTGGAGAGATGGCTTAGTGGTTAAGCGCTTGCCTGTGAAGCCTAAGAACCTCGGTTCAAGGCTCAATTCCCCAGAACCCATGTTAGCCAGATGCACATGGGGGCACATGTGTCTGGAGTTCATTTGCAGTGGCTGGAGACCCTGGTGTGCCCATTTTCTCCCCCTCCCCACCTCTTTATCACTTTCAAATAAATAAATAAATATAAAAAAAAGAATGTGCAGTGAAATGACTGCATACAATAGTGTAGAATATGGTTCCTTCTCAGAAGAGCTACAAAACCATAGCTTCAGAAATCGGTAGAGAGTGGTTTACAGAGGAAATTAGGAGATGAGATGTATTTACATCACATCTGACTATTTTTTTTATGGTCTCAGTGCTCTGGCATTGCTATCTTATTTACGTATTCCTTATTTATAGTGCCGATAGCTTTACTTTTCTAAGCATTCTGGCTGTCAGATGTGCATGTTGATGTACTGGTTGAAGTGAGTGGAACCCATCGGCAGCGATGTTTAGTACTTATGACTAGTCGACATTTCCATTAGAAACTTTAATTTTGAGTTGTTTATGCATAGTAACTGCATTTATGTTGCATTGGTCTTAGAGCTGACAGCATTTCAGCTACCACTCACAAATTTTTGATTTAGTGTCTTTCACAGTCTTGGTTTTTAAAATAGGAGCATTAGAAAACATTTCTTCTAATCTGTTCCTAATCTGTTTAGTTTTTTAAATTTTTGAGCCAGACCATTTTTTGATTCAAAAATGGACTCCCTAGAAACTTTGATTATAGAGCTGGGAGATGGCTTACTGAATAAAGCACTTGCCTTTCTTTTTTTTATTCAGTGTTTTTTGGAATCCACAGATTATGTGTAAGGCTGACTACATCCAATCAAAATATGAGTTGAGAATATATTTTATCAGTATATAAAATGAAAAGTCCAAAATGCAAATTATTTTTTGCTTTTATTATATAAAAGTAAACCTAATAGATCTTGAATGGTCACTTAATCTCTGCATTGTTAATGTGTTTAAACAGATTCATAATGTTTTCTGAAGAATTGACAACTTTTATAAAAATGAGCACTATACTATGATCATAATCCCTTCCCACCACCCTTCATTTTCCCCCTCTACTGAACATCTTCTTCATTTTTATTAATTATGAATGTTGTTGTAGGACCCTATAGGATGCTGTCATGTTTCCATCAAGTAATACTCTTACATCTTCTCTCCCTTGGCCCCAGTACAGTGAGAGCCCTCTTCATTGGGGTTATTGATGTTCCCTGTGGAGACATGATGCACCAATCAGTCTCTGTGGGAGGATAATGCTACAGGTTGCTCCTTCAAACCTTGTGGTTATTATAATCTTTTTGACCCCTCTTCTACAATGTTCCCTGAGACTTGGCAGGTATAAGATTAGACTACTTTAGTGATAAGTTCTCTGAAACCTTGGAATTTCTACTTTGAGGCATTTTGAGTATCCTCAATGTCTATTGTCATCTTCTTGGAGCTAGTTCTCAAACTACCAGTGAGAGTAGCACTCATAATTTAATCATCACTACCCCAGGATTGTCTCGTGGGCCATGGGAGATATGATACAGATAACTAATCTCATGCTAGCCAGTGCCTACATTTTGTTTTCCTATTGATGGATCTTGGTTCTACCTGGTTTTCACTGCTCTCTGTTAAAAAAAGAAAGGCAGATTTTCCAACCAAGTGTAAGACCAGCATGCAATAAAGGGGTAAATATAGTTATTTAAGAAACTTTTTGGTGTATATGGCTAAAGGCCAGCGGGAGCTTCTCTCTGGAGTCTATGGCCTTCTATTCATGGGATTATAACTTGGTTTTCAGTATGAGGTATGAGTTCTCTACTGTTGAGTGGGCCTCATATCTAATCAAAGAGATGTCAATATGTGCATAGACTGTGTTCCACTATTTCATAGGTATGTACATCTTATCTGGCTGGTTGATTTGGTAGATTGCAGTGTTTACACTTTCAGCTCCTACTACCTCCCAGCAGCTTGCATAGCACTTTCCAGCACTATAATGGCAAGCCAGCAGGGAGGTGTCTTGCTTCCAGGTTGCAGATGCTCTGTCAATATCCTTTGTGCTTGGTCTGTGCTCCCTGTGCAATAGGATCATACCATTTAGCTCTGGCATGTAACCAAATGCTTTGGCAATGGCCTTCAGTGGTTTGAAGGCCTTATGGGTTTTCCTAACCAACAGCTCACTTTCACAAGATTTATTTATTTATTTATTTATTTTGGATTCAGGTTGTTACTCTAGCCCAGGATGACCTGGAACTCTAGAGTCCAGGTTGATCTTAAACTCACAGTGATCCTCCTACCTCAGCCACACAAGTGCTTGGATTAAAGGTGTGCACCACGATTGTTGGCTCAACATCATAGTCTTAATGTATGTTTGTAACTTTATTCATATTCAGAAAATATATTTTGAATTATATTTTTATTTTTTTTATTTTATTTTATTTTTTATTTGAGAGCGACAGACACAGAGAGAAAGACAGATAGTGGGAGGGAGAGATAGACAATGGGCGCGCCAGGGCTTCCAGCCTCTGCAAACGAACTCCAGACGCGTGCGCCCCCTTGTGCATCTGGCTAACGTGGGACCTGGGGAACCGAGCCTCGAACCAGGGTCCTTAGGCTTCACAGGCAAGCGCTTAACCTCTAAGCCATCTCTCCAGCCCTATATTTTTATTTTTTAGATTATTTGTTATGGGCATGACTGCTCATTTCTCCTTAATAATGAATATGGATATTTTTGGCTTTTTAAATTTTTGGTCATGGTAGGGTCTTTCTCTAGCCCAGGACGGTCTGGAATTCGCTATGTAGTCTAGGCTGGCCTTGAACTCATGGCAATCTTCCTACCTTGGCCTCAAAAATTCTGGAATTAAAGGTATGTGCCACTATGCCTGGCTATATGTGTATTTTTTAAAGAGAGTAACATTAAACTTCAGGGAATACATGTATGTATATTTTGTCTTTCGAGCACAAACAATGAATAATTCATTTAAACCTATCTATAACACCACAAATACACAAAAAAAACCCTTTCTTTAGGTATATACAGTAAACTCTTTGAGTTTCCTCCTTTGAGTTAAATTAATGTTAAAATTGGAAGTAAGCCATCCTCTATAATGTTGATAATTTATACGCCACTAATGCTATATTTTTATTTTTACTTCCATAAAAGATAAGGATATTTAAAATTTTTAAACTTCTGAACAAAGCAGTTGACTGGAGTGTTATAAATTCCTTCCTTGTACCACTGTCCTCCAGCATTATGGACCTTTAGATTAAATTAATTTTCTGCTTTTTAGAACTCTACGAGAACTCCAGTGGACATATGGTTGTATTTAGGTGAATTATATATGAGAAACCTTACATTATACATTACAGAACAAAATATATTATTTTAATTTGTGAATTAATTTTCAAAAAATTTATTGTATATTATCTACTTTTCCCTATAAGTGTACTCCTTATTTAATTAAGAAATAGCGTGTTTGCTCTCACATGACAAAAACAGTCAAGAAACTCAAGCTTTGTGCAGTGGAAGTATCATAGCCGACGAGGTTTATCTTAGGAATGATTATTGCTAATTGAAAAGGTTCTCCAATATAGTCAGCTGGCATTGGCAATATTTGACAGTCTCTACATAGAGTGAATTAAAAGAAAAGAAACTCTGACATGACCTCCTGTTCTTAGCTTACACTGTAACCTTGTTATTTAGCCCAAGGAAAAAAACTAAACATATAAATATAGGTAGTTAGTAAATTTATTTTTAAAAATGAATCATTTATACAAGAATAAATCATTGGTATATGTAGTAAAATATTATTTAAATTTAAATGCAATGTATAGTTAAGCAAAATGCATAGAGTTAGGAATTTTATGTTTGAAATAGTATACATGGCTGGTTAGATGGCTTAGCCATTAAGGTGCTGGCCTGAAAAGCCTAGGGACCCATGTTAGACTCTCCAGATCCCATGTAAGCCACATACACAAAGATGGAGCAAGCACAAGGTCACACATGCCCACTGGGTGAAACAAGTGTCTGCAGTTCAATTGCAGTGGTTGAGTCCCTGGTGTGCCAGTTCTCCATCTCTCTCACTGTAGCTCTCACTGTCTCTAAAATAAATAAATAGATACAAAATAAAATAGTGTGAAAAAATTATCAAAAGCTCAAATATTTAAAGGAAATAAATATCTCTTTGAGTTTCATGGAGTGATAAATGTAAATTTTTTAGTCAATGCTTGAAAATTATTATCCATGCACAATGGTTACCAAAGAAAACTAAAATCTGATTTCCTATAAACTGAACAGATCTTGGCCATATATTTCAAGGATAATAAGGCCAAAACATGAAACATTTACTTTAAAATAACTTATTTAGAGTGACTATTCTATAAACTTCTTATCTGTCCTAATGTATTACAAGAGAGAGTAAATTAATCTACCAAGTGCTTGCATTCTCATTCCCATGTGGGCTTCAGAACCATGGACAGATCCCTGCATTCCTTCCTCAAGAATTATTGTTTTCCTAGAATAGGTTTGAAGTGGAAACCGTTTCAAGGGTAATGACATGGCTGAGTTAGAAGTCTGCTTGCTTGGAATGTATAAAGCCAGATGTCTTACAGTTAGAAGTTCATGTTCTCACTTTGAGAAAAAGAGTCATGCTCTATGGTAAACATAGGTATCTGTAAGCCTTGCCTTTTTGCATTTGAAAGTTAAGCAAATAATACTGTAAGCATGTTGTGAGTTTAAAATTAGTCATGGTGACTCTATAAATGTGTTTGAATGGTATTTATTTCATTAAAGAAAACAAAGTGAGACACATTTAGCATCATTTTATTTTACTTTATTTTTAAAGATGTTTTATCTGTTTGTGGCATTGGTGAGCTCATTTAGTTCATCCAAAGAAACAACAATAGAAGAGAATAATGAAGTAAAAAATATCCAGTTTGCAATGGCCAGGATAAAGAAAGGGCTTCGTGAAATACTATGCAGAGAGAAAAATGCTCCAAAGAAAACTCCGGACCATGCAAATGATACATATGCAACTGAGAATGCGTCTGGCCATACACTTTCTGACCTGAGCAACACCCAAGTTTTTCTCAAGGAGAATGAAAAGAGCAGTGCTACAGAGAAAACTCCAGTGACGGAAACTGAGAGCCAGTCACTAATCCCGAGCCCCAGCATATCAGAAACTGTTCCTATTGCTTCAGGAGAATCTGATATAGAAAATCTGGATAAGAAAGAGATTCGGAGCATGTCAGGCAATGGAGACAGCAGAGAGGTAAGGTGTTTGCTCATTATGATTATTTGGACTTGATTTATAGTTTCATTCATTGAAAAGTCAATCAGCACTGGAAATATGAGTTTGATCCTCATTCAGCCCAGCTCCACAAATGCTAACTAGTGATGTCATGCTCTGGATCAAATTTCATAAAATTCTTAGCTTCAGTTTCCTCATTTGTAAATAAGAATACAAGTACATTTCTTAGGAAAGAGAGGAGAAAGAAAAGATATATCAAGAGATTTATCTGATGTACAGTTAGTATTCTGGGGATCTTAAATAGTATAATTGTGAAATTCTGCAAATAAATAAGAGAAATCAAGGTTATGAAAAATGTACTAAAGATAATAAAGTAAAATTTGTATAAATCATTGTGAATTATTGGCATGATTATTCAAATTTCCTAGGCTTTATCATATTGAAAGTGTGGGGCTGGGTAAGAAAAACTAAACTAAAGTTCTATCTAGTTGATTTCTCATGGGAATTAATGACAAAGAACAAATTATGGGGATAAAATATGGGAATGAAGAATGGGAAAGAACTATAGGACCATTTATTACTAAAACACAAACTATACAATTAGGTGAGACAGGAATAATTTTAGAAAACAGTAGTTCCAATGGTGAACATTGACAGCTTTGCTTAATATTGGCTTAAAAAGATGTTGGGATCACATTTTTAAAAGGTCATATATTGTTTTTCATGTATCGTTTAAAATATATGCATATATACAAGCAACCTAATAACTTAGCAAAAGGAATGACTTCATAGAAAGCCATTTCTCTAGAGAGCATTCTGCACTATGGGCTTCTTGCTTGGAGCCTCAATCAGTAATCTTTTCAGATATCTCAAAGGCCCTGGGGAAGGATAGGATATGTCTCTTTCCTGGTCTCCAGTTTGGCTGGGGCCAAAGTTCCCTCCCTCAGAGCACTTCTGGTTTGGTAAGTGTGGTCTTCAATATGTCAGATTTGTCTTCTTACACAAGTTCAGTTTCAATTTTCCAGAGTCTTGTCAGTACCTGCTTGAGGTCATTTTTGCTAGAGATAACCAATTTTTGTTTCTTAGCACATATAATGAACCCAGATTTATTTTTTTTTAATCAACATATCCACAAGAAAATGGGAATCCTCTCCCCTCATATTTCTCTATCTTCTCTGAGGACTTTGCCTCCCACATACCTCTGGATAAAATTGATCTTTACTATAGCACACTACACTAGGAATTGATGAAAACTTGCTAACAATATCACTAAAAGTTGGGAGGATAAAAATACGCTGGGCGTGGTGGCTCACGCCTTTAATCCCAGCCCTCGCGAGGCAGAGGTAGGAGGATTGCTGAGAGTTCAAGGTCACCTTGAGACTACATAGTTAATTCCAGGTCAGCCTGGACCAGAGTGAGACCCTACCTCAAACAACCAAAAAAAAAAAAAAAAAATCATTAAAATGTAATGTAAATTCACTGCAAATGTTGAAATTTTAGAAGTTGTCATTAGAGCTGCACAGTTATTTGCCACTGTTAGTTGGCTACTACTCACAGAAGACGTATTCATTTATTTATATGTATGCAAATACATTTAAAATTATATATTTTATCAATTGAATCACCCATGAATAATATATGTTGATCTAAATATACCAAAGAATGATACCTGAAAACCACATATAATCTGATCATCAGTATTGCATTTTTATGCACTTCTAACCCTGTATTGCAAATTATGTACATATGTATGGATGTATAATTAAAATAGAAAATTCTATATTAGATTTTGAAAATAGCTGCAATGTATCAGTATATCAATGTCACATATTCTGGTCTCTTAATAATCTTCAACCAAAACAAAAATGATTTGTAACTTGGACATTCATGTATGTGTAGTATTCAGTTGGCTCACATCCATTCTCTCCAATGATCATGAGCTGTCTGGACCAAATTTTACAATAAAATTGAACTGAATTATTGTCTATTCATCTTTAACATCAAAAATCATTGTTGATGATATCTAATTAAAATAGTACTTTTGACTTGAGAATGGCCTTAAGAAATCTTGGAAATTCACATATTTTCATAAGTTAGAGGCAGTGTACACATCTTTTATGAATAAAGATTTTTAAATATATGTTAATTGTAATCTAAAGTCACATTAACATAAGCATTCCAAAATAACTTTAGAAAACAACTTAATACATTCTACATCAATTGTGAATTTATGGAAAGTTTTTTTAAAACCTACTAATATTCTTCTTTATACCTTATTTCTTACTTAACTACAAGAAAATTAAAACCTTCATTACAAAATTTTTGGTGTGACTTTTTTTCTAGAAGATAAAGCAATCTAGCTCATCTGAGTGTAGCACTGTTGACATTGCTATTTCTGAAGAAGAAGATATGGTCTATGAACGTGAAAGGCCAAAGCATCTTAAGAATGGTAGGTGAATGTTACTTACTATTTATTTAAACAACACTAAATTTCTCCATACCAAAATGATTGTACTGCATTTAGCTTTAGTTTTAAAGAGATATATAATTTTGCAAAGACTGTACACATATTGAAATGTATGAACATCTACCGACTGATATCCCAATGCAGATAAAGGTCAACTTTAGAAAGAGGGAAAGAAGAGGGCATGGTGGTGCACGCCTTTAATCCCAGCACTTGGGAGGCAGAGGTAGGAGGATTGCCATGAGTTTGAAGCCACCCTGAGACTACATAGTGAATTCCCAGTCAGCCTGAGCTAGAGTGAGTCCCTATCTCAAAAACACAAAAGAAACAAAGAAAGAGAGGAAAGGAAGAGGGGAAAACCTTTGTTCCTACAGTCTAATGTGATAGTTACAAACCTTTCTCTAGAAACAACTTAAGTTCTCCATCTATTTTTTTTATTCACTATGCTATCTGAAAATTAAAATCAAATAAATGTAATTGACAAAAAGGTATTTGTTATTTTAGCCAGGGATGCTTGTTATTCTAAGTGAATCTTCAGAATATGAATTTTTAAGCAACATATAAAACTATAACATTATTGAGGCCAGAGGGATTACTAATAACTGGGGGCTAACTCCACAATGCACGACCCATTTTCATTAACAAGGAGGGTCTAATGGGAGGGGGTAGATCACAGATGAGCCTAAATAATGGTACCAAACTGCCTGTATTCACTGAAATGAAAACTAATAAATTAAATTTTAAAAAAAAAAAGAGCTTGTTTGTAAAGGCTGATGTTCCTGGTTATATTCTTCAGTACCCACATAAAGCCAGATGTGCAAAGTGGTATGTGTGTCTAGAGTATGCAATGATAGGAGACCCTGGCACACTTAAACTTTCTCTCTCTGTGTGTCTGTCTCTATGAAATAAGTGACAATATTTAAAAAAGAAAGTAGAACTAGCAATTAAAATATTGACTGTTCTACAGACAGGAAAAATGTATCAATAATTGTAAGTACCTGGTATATTAAAGTGTCCCAAAAATAAAAGTAATATTCTCAAATGATTGTATGTGTGTGTGATTTTTGCTGGCAGAAGTGAGGGATTAGTTCTATTGTCTGACTATTCTGCAGAATGAAGGATATTTTTATGTCATGATCATATTCTTCTCCTCCTCCAAACCCACAAATTAAGTTTTTCTTTAGTTCCTCACTGTCAGCAGTCACTTTGAGAAAGGTAAAACTTAAAATATTTTTACATCAAAGACAACCCGTGTCACTAAATAACTCATTGTTTTGAAAAAAAATTATACAATGTTTAAAATGTTTATTTTTCTTGTCTTCTTGGTCTTAGCTTCTAACAATTTTTATTCTCAACAGGTCATGGACGAAGATCTTCATCTGGTCAAGTCAGTAGAGGATCTAGGAAAGGAAAAATTTGGCAGAATATAAGGAAAACCTGCTGCAAGATAGTAGAAAACACTTGGTTTAAGTGTTTCATTGGACTTGTTACTCTGCTCAGCACAGGCACACTGGTGAGTGCACACTCAGTGTGAGTCACATCTTCACTCAAACAATTGGTTCTAGGTCTGTTGACACAGAAAGCCACCCTGCCAGAATCCTTCGCTGAGAACTTGCACTACAACACCAGGTTTCCTATTCTATGATGTCATGCTACAAAAACTCTATGCTGTTTTCTAGGAAACTTTGTGTAGACATCACTCAATATTAAATTGAATGTTGATATTATTATTTGTATTATATTAATTTTGTATTTTTACTGGATCAATGGGAAAATACATAATATTTAATTGTAGTATTAAATTCATATGTCAGAATTAAATAAAAAACACAACTCCATACTGCAGGAATTTGATGAAGAAAGGGAATGAAAAGTAGATACCTGATTCTTAGAGTTGAATGAAGTTGTATTTATGAATCAATTTAATAGTTTGAACATAGAAATTGCTTTGGTATACTGATAATCTGGTTATTGTTCAATAGGAAAAGAGAAACATTATTTTATATTTAAATGCCTTAATCTTCAGTGTGAAAAATTATCCTAAAATCTGTGTACATGTCCTAACTGCATGTATAAGGTTAATCAGTGAAATACTGTTAGGAATAACAAAGTTTTAGTGGAGGAAGTATCCATACTGAGTAAATATCTGGATATATTATGGTATAATAATCCAACAGAATTCTGTGCTACTTTTGAAAATAATCATATATATATATATATATATATATATATATATATATATATATATATATTCAATAAAATAGGTGAAACTGATACAAATTCTTGTGTTACTGGAGAATGATTGCAGAGCAATGCATATTCCCCCTTTAACATAGCTTTACATTCCATTTCATTGATCTAGCTTATAATAGGCTGAATAATGGCACAAAATATGTGTATATTATTTCCCCTATAATGTATCTATACTAACTTAAATGGTAAAAGGGTCTCCAAAGGTGACTAAGTTAGAGATCTTGGCCTGGGGAGATGAGGCTGGATGTCCAGATAGATCTGAAGTAATTACAGTGATCCTTACAGAAGAGATGCAGGAATTGGAGTCAGCAGGTAGGTCATATGATAGCAGAATCAGAGATTGGAAAGAGAAAGGGAAATGCTACAAGATCAAGAAATGTCTTTCTTTAAAGGCTAAGAAAGAAAGGGAATGAATTCTACTTTCAGAGCCTCACAAGGGAAGTAAGTCTTCAGACACTGATTTCTGTCCCGTGAAACTGACTTCAGATTTAAAGAATTCTAAGACTATGTTTTTATTTTTATTTTTAATCAGACACTGATCTTATAGAGATCTAGAAAAGCAATTAAATAGCTCTTCAAGATTCACTCCCAACTATATTTTTCCTCCTTCCTTCTAGTACATGTTACAATATGAGGCATAGGTATCACATCCTCTGGTATATTATTCATTTATTTCCCTAACAATATCCATTAGTAATTCTCTAGCCACTTGAACACTGATAATCATGACTCCCCTCTTTCCCAGCGACCATTCATTACCATTAGCCACTCTGGGAGGCACAGGGCCTCATGTAACTATCATGCATTGATGGTGAAGTATTGACATGTTCAATCTTGTGCTGGGAACCACAGCTTCTGTGAGTTCATGAGTGCAATGACTATGTCATATCCAGAAGACAGCATAGCCCTCTTCCCCATCTTCTTGCTCTTGCATTCTTTACATCCCTCTCCCATGAGTTTCACAGAGCCTTGGAAGAGTCTCTTAGATGTACTATTTGAGTTTTTGCACACAGTTATGGCTTATTCTCAGCACTCTGCCAAGAATTCATTCCACTGTCGCACCAGTGGGCATAGCTTGTCTGACAGGTTATTGATGGGATATATAGAGTCCACAGCAGGGTAGGACTATTGATGGATTTTCTCTCAGCAGCTTGTATAACACCTGACACAAAGAGAGCTAGGCAACAGGGAGGTAGATTCTAGCTGTTGTAACTTAGCTCCCCTGTGCTCTGCAATCAAAATGTGTGGTGTCTTCAGCTATAGGGACCTAGCATGTAGCTTTGATGGGCAACAAAGAACAATGATCATAGCCTGTGCTGTTTTAGGGGCCTCTTAAGCATCCTTACGAACAGCTCATTGAGCTGCCTTCCTCAATGAAGAAATCTTTATGTTCCTCAAGCAAGACCTGGTTTATTTGGAAATTACTGGAGGCTCTGGAGTTCAAGGTGCCCCAGGCTTTAGCCCTGAGTGAAAAGGTTGTTGACTTTTGAATCTGCATGTTATTCACCCAGTGACTGACATGTGTCACTGTAGGGGTAAATGCATTACCTTCTGGTTGAAGTGCTTCCTGTTTAACAGAGACACTCTCCAGAGACAGTTTCAATGGTGAATTATTTAGCAACACTCAGTTGCTGTGGAATAGGTAGACTGGGGGAATAAAGAGGCTTTTTGAAACACAACTTCGGTACCAATAGCAATATACAGCTTGCAGTATGTGCCCTGTGTAGCAGGAAACTTTCTCCTGGGGAGACATGAACACTCATCTTTACCCAGGCTCAGATGATAGAACAAAGTGCATTTACACCAATAGTCATTTGGTGAACCAAAGGAGTTTATTGGGGTTCACTTACAGAGCATGGAGAGGAGTGATTTATAAAAATGGGGAGACTCCAAAGCAGCCAGTTTGATGGCTTATTTCAGGATTATTCCTTGGATGCCCTCGCTCAGTCTCAGTTTGAGGGCATACTACAGAGCATGGGACTTCACAGTAGTCACACCACCAGGAAGTCTCATATTACCCTGAATGCCAGCTTCTTTGTGGCCACTTTCAGGAGGTCCTTGTCTCTGACCAGGAATATGAGACCACAGAGAAGCCCTTCAGTGGGCCTTACTATATCAGGATTACCCTTGCCGATGCTCCTCCCTCGGCCTCAGAGTGAGGGCTTACTTACAGAGCATAGAAATTCTAGGGACACCAAAGCAGATCATTGTCCTTGATCCACTGCCCTCTGTATACTCTTTTCCCTTGAGGTCATGAGACTTTATGCACTTGTTGGATACAGCTGGAGCAAAGATGTACCTGATGACAGGTGGGTGTCTCATGGCCCTCCCCATTCCTTCTCTCATGACTTGACCCAGCTACTTTTGATTAAAGTTGCCAATAGGTGTTTACACCTTTCAGTGCAGAGGAAATTTGCTATATAACACATGTGACATGTTGTATGCAATAGTTTCATTTCTCCCCAACTGGTATATGCTTGTTTACATAGTAAAGATGGCCTTCTGGGATATGGCCATCTCACCGAACACAGAAGCTAAGCAGGTCATTACTGGTTAATACTTTGATGGAGGACTGTTCTCTGTTGTGGTATGATCTATTAAAAAGTTTGTGTAAAATGATCTCAACATAACTTGTTTTATTTTATCTCATTTTTTGTAAAAATGTATATGTTCACAACACAATTTTGTGCATACATATGTATACTTCTGACATTGACTTCTATCATTATGAAGTATTTTCATTTTTAGTTTTATATTTTGTCTAACTTGAGTACTGATTTATTTTCCTATATGTTGTATTTCTAGAAATATTGAATTTCTTAATCTTTCAATGTTTTATGAACAGGCTTTTGAAGATATATATATTGATCAGCGAAAAACTATTAAAATCTTATTAGAATATGCTGATATGATCTTCACTTACATCTTCATTCTGGAAATGCTTCTAAAGTGGATGGCATATGGCTTTAAAGCCTATTTCACAAATGGCTGGTATAAGCTGGACTTCATAATTGTTATTGTATGTATTTTAAAGGAATAATTTAAAGTTATTTCATTTACTTTCCATATCCTTGCCTTTCACTTTCTATTGTCCTTTTTTTCCCTTTAATACAATTTTGGTACCATCAGAGCATCATTTTTTTTTTCTTTATCTGTAATGTCTATCTTGCCATGTCCTATCATTTTAAAACTTGAAATGCTCAACACTACAATTGAATTACGATTATGACTCCCTTGTGAGTTTACTGACCGTGAGATAATCGGTTGCATAAGACAATGAAAAATTTTCCATCCTAAAACATTTGAATTTATTGGTTTATTTTTAACTTATATATTCACACTTTGACTAATTACTTCAAGTCTTTCACAATCATCCAGTCTATCAGGACTTCTCACTGGTATCATTCCAGTGAATTCTAAACTGCTACTGTGATTCTGACTCCTGCACATACTTATTATTTTCCACATAGCAACCATAGTAATCATTGCACAGCAGACATCAGCTCATTTCATGTTTCCTATAATAAGACCCTCTCTTTCTCAGGGCAGAAACTATGGACTTTATGACTAAAGGTCTGAAAGTCAACCTATCTACCATATACCAAGTGCTAATAAGAATTTATGCTGAATGAACAAATGGCCCTCTATTCTATGAAGAATTATAAATGCTTTTTGTCTATGAATAATAACTTGCAGTAGCTAAACTTTGTCTTTTAAATTACTTATTGCAAATTAAAATACTCTAGTCATTATTCTTGTGTGTATATCTCTATATGTTAAGCAAATGAGCCCCATATTCTAAAGCCTACTTTAATATTATCTCCTTAGTACAAAATTTTTTAAAAGTTGTTATATATGTTAACTTGATAGTATAGAAAATATGAAGACATAATATAAGGTTAATCATGGCTTTATTAACCTGGGTTAATTTTAGTTAATATTTATTGAACCTTATTCATTTTATGAACATAAATTTAGAGTAAAAGCCACTTTAATCATAGACTTTTATAGTTAACACTCTTATTTTAACTCTATTCATATTCTTCTTCATACCTGACCTCTGATCACCTATTTTATATATTGTCTTAACTGTAATTGTATGGAGATGAATATGAGCATATTCTAAACTTTGTGGGAATGAATACATTGTATATGATTGCTAAATTGCAAATAATCATGAAAGTAATTCTTAATCTTATTTCAAAGTAAAAAAGACATAAATATTAACTATGATCACAGAATAAAAATATTGAAATATTTATATTAAAAATCATTATCAGTAGAAAATGTGTATCTTCTGTAATGTGTGTCTTGTATATAGTAAATATTTTACATATTTTAACCTATATGGTTATATTAACATTTTTTTAAAAAATATGTATAGGTGTTCTGTCTTAGCCTAATAGGCAAAACTCGGGAAGAATTAAAGCCACTGACTTCCATTAAGTTCCTTCGAGCACTCAGAGTTCTCTCTCAATTTGAAAGAATGAAGGTAAGGCAAACCTTTTAAAACTTAACTATAGGTTGTTTTTTGAGATTACTAAATTTCCATGAAGTGCCCATATTTGTTGTCTTCTATAACAGTCTTTCCATGACAAATACGTTATTTCCCAGTGCATGAAAATAGAGAGGAATGGCTATGTTATGCTTTTTTAATATTTTAGGTCCTTATTATCAAGTATTAGAGATAAACAAACAAAAGCTAATAATTGAGAGGTAAAATATAATTTTAAAAAACGTCTTTCTAATCCAAATATATGTATATGAATATCTATGACATTGTCTAAATTTAACTAATTCAACTGAAATGAAACTTCAGTAAGTCCCCTTTAAAAATTACAAAGAAAAATGTTATAATCTGTACTTATTGAAAAAAATTGAATTTCAAAATAAGTCAATTTATATTAAAATCCCATATCACACACTTTTAGTCCTTACCCATCTTTTCTCTCTCACTCCCATATTAAAGGCTTTTCAGACCAATGTAAGGAAAATCAGTAGATTCCACTTCACAAAATTGGCAGTACAGTCTATGATCACTACAAACAGTACAAGTACATAGTATGCATTATATAAACCTCAATAATATACATAAAAAGAAAAATATAATTGTATATTTCACATCATACATTTCTGGGATTTGACATTTATTATTTATGTAGATGTTTAACATCATCCTGTCTGTACTAGTGTTTCTTAATGTCACATAGGCAGTGTTATAGTTGGATCAATGTATCTCTGCAACTTTTACTTTGTAATGTTTAAATTGCTATAAGATTCTATACACCTAAAATTCTCTCTGCTTAGTGAACAGTTTGCTTTTGTTTTTATACCCAAGTATACTTTATCTCAAACCTTGAGTAATTTTTCGAAATATAGCAGAAATGTAAATAATTTAATATATATACTTTACAAAATATTTCAACAATTTTAACAGTAGTACTTTAATATGTACCATTAGTGTATAAGTAATGGAAAAAGTACATTGACTATAATTTGACATATGGACTAAGCATGTGATTGGTATTATAATGCATATGAATGTGTAGTTTACTGGTATGTATGAAATCTGTATGTATGGTGCATTCGTGTGTGTGTGTGTGTGTGTGTGTGTGTGTGTGTGTGTGTGTGTATAGATGTGAACACCCTGTATTCATGCCTGTGGAGGCTGGAGAGTGTTTTCTCCATTGCTCATTCACCTTGTTTCCTGGAAACAGTGTCTCACTGATCCTGGAGTTGCCACTTTTCAGCCAGACTGGCTGACTAGGGATCCACAGCAATCCTCTGATCTCCATTCCCCAACACTGGGCTTGTGCCCAGTTTCCTACATGGGCACTGAGGATTGAACTCATGTCCTCATGCATGTACAGCAAGTGCTCTTACCTGATGAGCCATCTCCCCAGACCCTGTGGTTGACTTTTTTGTTGTTGTTGATTTGAGGTAAGTTTCACTCTAGTTCAGGCTGACTTGGAATTCATTATGTAGTCTCAGGGTGACCTCTAATTCATGGCAATCCTCCTACCTCTGCCTCCTAGGTGCTGGGATTAAAGGCGTGCACAACCATGCCTGGCTCTGTGGTTGACTTTTTATAAACAGGTCTTATACCTGAAGAACCTCTATTATAAATGCATTTAATCTGTTGGATTTGTAGAAAATACAGTTATTATATGACAAATGTAGTAATTTCATTACCATACATCTATACAATATGCTAAAATACTAATTTTAATTTGCATTATAACCTCCTGACCACATCATGAGGCTCATGACATGGTGACATTAGCCATTTAAACCAAAGAAAGTAAAAAGAAGCTGAGGCAAAGAAAAACACTGAAAATATCTCTAATCCTTGAAGGTGAAAAATGAAAACAGATAAATTTCCAAGGAAACTTCATAGTGTATTCAATTATAAACTACAGAGTAGGGGCTTGAGTGATAGCACAGCCATTAAGGTACTTGCCTGCAAAGCCTAAGGACCCAGGTTTGATTCCCTAGTACCCACATAAGACAAATGCACAAAATGGCACAAACACATCTGGAGTTTGTTTGTAGTGTCTGGAGGTCCTGACATAACCATTCTTTCTTTCTCCCGCTCTCTTTCTCTTTAAAATAAATAAATGAATAAGCTATTTTTTAGCAAAAGCAAATAAACTAAAACTACAGAGTAAAAACTACAGACAGCCTATTGGTTGAAAACATACGCAAACTTCAAGTGCATGCAACTAAAATAAATTGCTGCATTGCAACCAATAGTAGGTGATGGTAAGGTTGGGAAGACAGATAAGTTGGTAAAGTGTTATTTTTGGAAGCATGAGAACCTGAACTTGATTCCTGGAAGCCACGTTAAAGAAAAAAAATCAGACTTGGTGGCATGTGCTACTAATCCTAGCACTGGGAAGGTGGAGGTCTGGAGCCAGTCTAGCCTACTTGGCAACTTCTGGCTCAGTAAAATACCTTACCTTAAAAAAAATGAATGGGGTTGGACAGATGGCTTAGCAGTTAAGACACTTGCTTGCAAAGCCTAACAACATAAGTTCGATTTCCCTGTGCTTAAGTAAAACCAGATCCACAATGTGATGCATTCATCTGGAGTTTGTTTACAATGGTTGGAGGCCTGGTGTGCCCATTGTGTCTCTGTCTCTTCTCGCTGTCTCTCTCTGTTTGCAAATAATAAAATTAAAATAAAATAAAACAAAACATGAAAGGAGCCTGAGAAATATTACTGGAGTTTGTCCTCTGGCTTCCATATGATGTATGCACATCTACAAAAAGTATAAATGCCAAAACAGGGAGAAAAATGATAAGAGATTGAAAGGACTCTTAGAAACTAGCTATATGACATTTTCCACACAACTCAGGGCAGTGATAAGAATAAGTTCTAATTTTAATGTTAGAAGAAGTTGAGGAAATCAAACAGTAATGCTTAGCATTTCCTATATTTAGCTGTAGTATGTACATTCATCTTCTAATAACCTATCTGTCACTTATTGTGGCTCAATGAGGAGGGTTCAGACTTTGGGAGATATACTTTCCCATTCAGTGTTTCCTAAGCAGTTATTAAACTGCCTTTGTTGACTTATACTATAGGCTCTAGACCTTATATCCCATACCACTTCATCAGTCTCCTTTTCAGATCTACTCTTCTTAAAGTCAGAATCCTTATATCTCAGCCCACTCCCATTTTATGTACTTTATGGATAATCTTGTGCATACCCCCAGCTTTAATTACCTTGACCATTTTTGACACAGTATAAGAACTCTATGTTAAATCAGTGATATAAGGATTTATCATCATATTTGTAATAATCAGTTCTGTTGCCTGTCAATTATGTTTAAATGCAAACTTTTGCAATTATAAGGATGTTTAGTATATTTTTATTAAAACTGAATTGCAGTGGTTAGAGGCCCTGGCACTCCCATTCTCTCTCTCTCTCTCTTTCTCTCTCTCTCTCTCTCACACACACACACACACATACACAGACATACAAATAAATATAAATAAATCTGAATTGCTATTTATATTCCTCTGATATTTATATAGGCATGAATAAAATTTAGATATTGCTATTTGTGTTTACTTGAAAATGGCATTATATGTATTGGTATGTTTAATGCATTCAGAAACTAAAATAGCTTTACATTTTTTATCTGAAGCTTGCATACTTGTTTTATTATAATGCAGGTTGTTGTGAGAGCATTGATCAAAACAACTTTACCCTCTTTGGGTGTGTTTCTGTTCTGCCTGTTGATCTGGCTGCTTTTCAGCATCATGGGAGTCCATTTATTTGCTGGCACCTTCTATGAGTGCATTGATCCAACTAGTGGAGAAATCTTTCATGTTTTTGAGGTTATGAATAAGAGTCAATGTGAAAGCATTGTTTTTAATGAATCTATGCCATGGGAGAATGCAAAACTGAATTTTGATAATGTTGGAAATGGTTTCCTTGCTCTGCTTCAAGTTGTAAGTACTCTTTTTTATCTTTAAAAAGTCAGTTATATGTTCCTGCACACTATAGTTTGAATGGGAAGGTCAAATATGGATGCTGACTATACTTGGCTATAAAATAATTTAGTGATAATCAATAGATAACTGCTGTGGGGTGCATAGTGTCTTAAACTCCTTTAGAAATGCAAAGTAAACTACATACCCTTTCCTTATGGGAGAAGCAAGGTTTAGTTGGACTGACAAGGGAAATGTCAGGTCCTAGAGAACCCTGTTGTCTCCATCACTTGTCATGTCATAGGATAATGGTCCTTTAGTCCATCTGGAATTACTATTGTCTTTGTGTGACTTGATACATTAAGTAACAAATATCTAGTGGGCCAATATATAGCATATATGAAAATGGACCAATACGTTCTTATTTACCTAACAGAAAATCATATGTAAAAGAGTAACAAGTAAAACTGTGATACTTAGAAGTTCATATTGATTTATCAGTTTACTGTTTTCTTTTAACTTTCCTTTTATGTATGAACTATGCTAAGTATTTTGTTACTTTTAAGTAAATTAAGTAGAATAGTTAACATAAGTTAAAATGAAAATGTTAAGTATAATTATATTGTATATTGAAGTATGACAAGTCTTGTTCTTGAGGGTTTTAAAGTAATAATAGTAAATTGGCTTTCAGTTCTTATTTACTGTGAAATAATTTTCCATACAAAATAGATATATCTTATTTTTAACAGGCAACATTTAATGGGTGGCTCACAATTATGAACTCAGCAATAGATGCTGTTGGTGTAAGTACATGTCCCTCTCAATAGTATAGTTAAGATCTAAGAAAATCACTTTTATACTTCATGTACATCCTATTGTCTAGTCCATGAGGTGCTTGCTGGGTATGTAAGGTATCTTGGGTAGTGTACAGAACAAATAACTTAAACATATTTCAGATTTGATATTGCACAGCCAATGTAATCTTTCTTGTAATATATGTTATGATTGAGATCCCAGTATTCATCTCAAGGAAATATCATCTTTTGTAGCATTTATTAGACCAAATATATAAAATTATGAATCAAATTAAAAATATTCTTTCACAAAGAAACATTTATTTTAACTAACATTACTTGATTTTTCTGGTCATGACTTTTATCATAAATTTTATGTTTAATAAAATCAATATTTACTTACTTTTAAATTCAATTTTAGGTAAATATGCAACCTATTTTTGAATATAACCTCTACATGTATATTTACTTCATCAATTTCATCATCTTTGGATTATTTCTCCCTCTGAGTATGCTAATTGGTAATATTATTGCTAATTTCAACAAGCAGAAAATAAAGATAAGTATAAATATCTTTTTACCTACAAGCTTGAGAAAATAACAGTTATCTTTAAAACCTGCCTTGCTTCAAGAAATTGTCTTTGGATTTAGCTAAATGTCATTTTTACTTGGTACAAATAAGAATGATAATTGATGGTCTTGTACAGTGTCAAATGTTCATCCTTGTATTTGAAATATTCAAAATCTATTTATACAAAAGTGGGTGTTAAAAGTCACTTATGGGATGCTGGGATAGCTTAGTGGTTAAAGCCTTTGCCTGCAAAGCCAAAGGACCTAGGTTCAATTCCTCAGGACCCATGTTAGCCAGATGCACAAGGGGGCGCTTACATCTAGAGTTCATTTGCAGTGGCTGGAGGCCCTGCTGTTCTCTCTCTCTCTCTCTCTCTCTCTCCCTCCCTCTTTTTCTGTCAAATGAACAAATAAGTCATTTACATTTCTGGATGTGTTCTGTAAGTAATGGCATATTGAACATCAGATGAACATTACTACTTGCAATCAGGAAGAAGTAGAGAATTCAGTGCAAACATCACTTGATTTGGATACTTCCAAATTTGATTTGATTGGATGTTTCTGCTCTCTGGAGTTATCATCCTTATGGAATGACGTTTTAGGATTTGCTTCTGGGATTTATATTGGTGATTCTTGTTCTTTTTAGTAACCATGATCTGATTTGAGATATTACAGTTATTATTTCCTATATTAAAAGAAAATTATTTCACTTTATATATTTTGTATGAGATACAGGAGTGAGTGTCAGAACACAAAAGTAACTGAAGGTCTGTGAATATGTAAACACCAGATACTTTTAGGTCTTTTTTTTTTTTTTTTTTTTTTGGTTTTCTGAGGTAGGGTCTCACCCTGGTCCAGACTGACCTGGAATTCACTATGTAGTCTCAGGGTGGCCTTGAACTCATGGCGATCCTCCTACCTCTGCCTCCTGAGTGCTGGGATTAAAGGCATGTGCCACCATGCCCAGCTCCAGATACTTTTAGAATAATGAAAGAATCTGTTGATAGTTTTAAAGTATGGCAATATCTGAACACAAAAGATGCATATTTGACCAATATATTTATTCCAGATAGTAAAATTTCTCAAATGTTACCTGTATCTATTGAGTTTAGTTCTTCCTATTAAAGCTTTTATAGTATCCCCTTTGCTTCTTGTTCAGGTCTAGTAGAAGGAAGGCTTCAGCAGACAGGAAATAGAAAAGTTCAGAAAGATTGTTGAATTGTTGTATTTTGTGTGAATTTTGTATAGAAAGTCCTGCATGCCCTAACATGAGGTTGTAAAGAATTAAGTCAGTGATTGCCATGTTCTCTAAAATGCATAGCGAAGAAAATTTTGGATGAAATGAGATGTTAATAACTTTTCTTTAATTTTTTTTTTACCAGGGAGGTTCAAATATCTTTATAACAGTAAAACAGAAAAAACAATACCGTGCCTTGAAGCGACTGATGTATGAAGACTCTCCAAGACCAGTACCTCGGCCTGGAGTAAGAACATATTGAAATTATTCTGAATCTTTAAAAAAATATTTCTTTTATTTATGCTCCTTTATAAATAAAAATATGCTTTGTAATTCTTGGAAAATATGCAATGCATGGTAGAGCACGCCTATAATCCCAGCACTAGGAGGGTGGAGGTGGGAGGATCAGGAGTATTAGGCCAGTCTCAGGGGCATATTGAATTTGAGGAGAGGCTGGGCTAGTTGAATCCCTTTCTCTGAAAGCAAACAAACAGAAAATCTGAACAAGTAATTTTGACAATAATTATAGCATATAAGCCTTTGTACACAATTAAGTGGTTTATTTTCTTTTTTTTATTAGTTATGTTTTATTGTTTGTATAATGCAATGGTAGTTGGGTGAAAGTCTAGATCTAACCTTATTCTCCTAATTATTTTAAGAGGGAATGTGCAGGCTCTGAAGATTGCACTTATGAGAAAGTATTCTATTAATAAGTATTGCAACTATTTTTTTCACCCACAGAACAAATTCCAAGGACTCATTTTTGACCTGGTAACAAGTCATATTTTTAATGTCATTGTAGTAGTCCTTATCTGTTTCCAAGCAATGACCGTTATGATGCAAAATGACGAACAGAGCCCACAAATGAAAAGTGCTCTGTATTGGATGAATTCCTTTTTTGTCACGCTGTATACCTTGGAATGTATATTGAAGCTCATCGCCTTCCATTGCTACTATTTCACCATTGTCTGGAATGTTTATGATTTTATGGTGGTCATTTTCTCCATTACAGGTAAGGTTTGCTTTAGTCATGCAAACTGTTACAAGGTTTGTTAAGAAGCAAAATGAATGGGGAAGCTTGTTTTACTCTCAAAAGGAATACCTCACTATTTTGCATCTATCTATCTATCTATCTATCTATCTATCTATCTATCTATCTATCTATATATATATATATACATATTTGACAGACATAAAAAATGATTACTAAAGTTGAGATATTTAGAGATTGGAAGGCTAGCCTTAAGATGCTGAGGCAAAATAGGAGAAATAGCAGACAGTGAGCCAATTACTAAAGATTTAGTGGATTATAAATGAGGTTAAATGTGTAGATCAAAGTCAAGGGAGGTAGGAAACAAAGTAATTGAATAGCACAATCCACAGAGAGTCAGGAATGCATCTTATTTCTTAATGAAGATAATGGGACAATAACATCTCTAAAGATCTAATTGGGAAGAAAGACAGATGCATACACTACTCCCAGCCCCAAAACAGGAGTAAGGGAGAATAGGCTGTATGAAATGTGCAACTTGAAATGTTACAAAGGAAACAATATCATCAGGATAGTCAAATAAATAGTAATTTCAAGCTTTAGTGGTGAGGGAACAGATCAATTTGTGTACAGTTAGGTTAGGATGGCTCCTGAATAAATTTTGGTAGACATCCTGGTTGTTGATACAATTAATATTGAGCTAAAGCAAACCTCCAATATGCTGTTAAAGGAAGATGGGAGATAAATAAAATAAGATGGATTAGTAAAGAATTGATAAAATAACAAAAATAAGTGGGAAATAATGTAATCCTCTAGCTATAGTTGAATTTGGTTAATTTTATTGCCTCTTTTATCCTTTCCCACACCAAGGACTTCTGCTGCCTATGACAATAGGATACTACTTTGTGCCTCCTTCTCTTGTGCCACTGATTCTTCTCTCACGGATCATCCATATCCTGCGACTTGGGAAGGGACCAAAGGTGTTCCATGATCTGATGCTGCCTTTGATGCTGTCCCTGCCAGCACTGCTGAACATCGGTCTCCTCATCTTCCTAGTCATGTTTACTTATGCCATCTTTGGAATGTACAACTTTGCCTATGTCAGGAAAGAAGCGGGAATTAATGATGTGTCCAACTTTGAAACCTTTGGAAACAGCATGCTCTGTCTTTTTCAAGTGATGATATTTGCTGGTTGGGATGGGATGCTGGATGCAATTTTTAGTACTCAATGGTCTGACTGTGATCCTGATAAAATTAACCCTGGGACTCAAGTTAGAGGAGACTGCGGTAACCCTTCAGTGGGGATTTTCTATTTTGTGAGTTATATCTTCATATCATGGCTAATCATTGTCAATATGTACATCGCTGTGATCATGGAGTTTCTAAGTATTTCTTCTAAGAAAAAAGCTAGGACCTTGAGTGAAGATGATTTTAGGAAGTTCTTTCAGGTTTGGAAGAGATTTGATCCTGATAGGACCCAGTACATAGACTCTAGCAAGCTGTCAGATTTTGCAGCTGCTCTTGATCCTCCACTTTTCATGGCCAAGCCAAACAGGGGCCAGCTCGTGGCTATGGATCTACCAATGGCAGTTGGGGACAGAATTCATTGCCTTGACATCTTACTTGCCTTTACAAAAAGAGTTATGGGGAAAGATGAGAGGGTAGAGAAACTTCTGTCAGAGATAGAATCAGGGTATATGTCAGCTAACCCTTTCAAAATCACATATGAACCAATTACAAGTACTCTGAAACGCAAGCAAGAGGCAGTTTCTGCCACCATCATTCAACGTGCTTATAAAAGTTACCGCTTGAGGCAAAATGACAAAAATGCATCAGATGTTCATGTAATAGAAGATGACAGAGTTGCTCATCCTTCTAAACAGGGAATCCAACTTTACAAAACTAAGGAAAAGTCAGCTATTCAAAGCCAGATCTGACCCTGATTCCTACCCCTACATTCTTCATATATCCCCACAATGTTAAAAGCTTAAGTACAATTCTAGGGCATTGATTAGAAAGTAGAAATAATGATCAATTTTAAGTTATAGAAGTTAATTGTATGTTCACAAGTCTCTATGTCAAATTCACTTATTTCCTCCACATTTTTATGTTCAGTCTAACCAATCAGGAAACACACTCTTTTAATACTGCTGAAGTTAGGTGAAGCAATGTGCCATTTGAAAACCTGATATGGTTTTCTCTATGTGGCTTGTCTACCATCCCCATGATTGAGAATGGCAGGGGGAGATTGTAAAGATTAGCCACAAAAGAGATTTCATTGAGAACTTCATGTGCAATTTAATGGGCTAGGTCAACACTATTTTAGGTATGTGAGTAAATTTTTGATATTAGGTAATGTTTCATATATAGGAAAACATTACATGAAGTCATAAACTTGAAAAAACAAATGCTAAATTGGTGGAAGGAAAAATACAGTTATGTAGAAGGTGCTTTTGAATAGAAAGTTTTTTGCCACTTTAAACCACATTTGAAAAGATGGATTGAAGCCCTATACATATTTTTTGTCTTTCTTTACTTCTTGACTTTGGTGTTGTTACTGTCTGCGTTTCTGACAGTGAGAGTGTTTCTTCATGACTCTCACCCTCCAGGTGTATCATCTCTCTGGCCAGCTTGGTTTAAGCTCCAGATAGCAAAAATGTTGGATTCATAAAACAAGAAGCATATGACCTCATTTTTTCAATTTTCTTCATATTCATACTTTTTTGAAAAGTATACATTTACTAAAATTACAATAGGTTATATGTTTATAGACATAAGCTTTATCCTATTAAAAACAGCTCTATTTTTACCGTGTATCTATATAGCAGATTTTTATCATTTATCTATATAACAGATGCATGCTACAGTATGAATTAGAAGAGTTGATGACTACCAGTATGTCTAGAGAATTTTCGTGTTGATCTTTAATTGGTAAATGAGTCACTTCAACATACTTTTCACTGTACTTTATGTCACTAATTAATTCAATAAAATTATCATCCATACTATAAAGACTATGAACTAAGAGATTAAAAAATGTAAGTAGCTATTTTACAAGATTGGCATATGCTGATTAGTTTCTCTTGATGATATCTTTTTGAACTATTTTGCTTTTTAAATATCACCATATATAAGTACTTTTATAAATATTTTGTATTTGGGAATCTTTAAAATCTTAAATATTAATTTTCAATATTGTAATTACTTTTAAAATTGTCACAAGTAGTTGTTTTTTGATTTATTGATAAAATATAATCAATTTCCTTCATGTTGTTTGAGAATACTGATATTTACTCCATTTTTATGAAAACTGATTTCACTGTGCCTATAAAAGTCCTAAAGGATTAAAAAGAAAAAAGTGTGTACTGTTGACTTACATGTCAAGCTTTAAATATGTTATATGACACTTAACATCATTTATACATCAAAAATTGTATTTTATTATGAATGCATGTACTTGAGCCTTAAGTATTATATTATGTATTTCTGCTCCTTGGAAATTTAATAACTTTACCAAGAGGCCTTTGGGGGATCTCCTAAGTAAATGTGACTCGTGGCTCTGGTGTATCTATAATGTCCCTTACCTTTCACCTCTCTTGCTCTATCATGTCTTGGGAACTGGAGAGCAAATGGTTAATTGCAACATAGTGACAGCTGGTACTTTAACCCGCCTTCTAGGTATTCTCTGTCTTGGAGAGGGCTTTGCATGGAAATTGATATAGATGCCTAAACTGAATCACAATTTGCTTCTAATATACTATGAAGACAAAAACTGATTTTACCTTAAAAATGTTGCTTTTACTTATAAACATTTGTGGCCAATAAGTATTCTAAACTGCAGAAAGATTTATTTTTAACAGACTGTTACTATATATTCTACTTTTGACATACTATAGAAAATAATAAATACAATCTGTTAAACATACTCAACTTTGTTTATTCTTTTGTAATTTTAGAAGTTAGGTTGCCAACTTTGTATAGGACCATTTAAAAAATAACATTTATTTAATTATTTATTCATTCAGACTCACAACTTAAGACTGAAATGCTTAGGCTCCCATTTGATCACTTCACTATTGAAAAGAGAATATTAGTAAGTTTACCATGATGCCTATGAAAGAATACTTCTTATTCAAGTTATAATTATAGTTATAAAATAATTATGCACATAAAATATAATTTTATATATTATATAATTACATATACAATACATACCTTAATATTATTAGAATGTACTTTTCGGAAGATGATTCTGAATTTTTTTTTTTTTTTTTTTTTTTTTGGTGTTTCGAAGTAGAGTCTTGTTCTAGCAAAACTTTTGGAATTCACTATGAAGTTCACAAGCTGGCCTCAAAATCATGGTGATCCTCTTACCTTTGGCTCCCAAGTGCTGAGATTAAAGGCATGGCCTGAATTAAATTTATTAGCAAGGTAATAATTAAAAATGTCTCCTTTAACTTTTTAATTTCTTCTTTGTTGATAAATAGTCAATTAAATGGTTAAAAAGATAACATTAATAGCTACTATTCATTTACCTGACTGTTTGACCTAGTTTTATGGTATTTTTCATGTTTAAAGCAGTTATCGTTCTTTATTTATAGAACTAAAAATAGTTAGTGTCGAGAGTTATAAGAGCCTTCGCATGGTATAGAATATGTAATGACAAGGACAGGACCCTGAATCATCAGGTAGTTCCACAGGCATTGATGGCTTTCCCTCTCATCCCTTATCCTACTTTTTCTTTCTTTATTTGCTTTTCCTCTCTTTTCTTCCCCCCACCCACTTAGTGGAGGGAATTTATTAGCAGATATAATAATTTTAAAATGTGGAGTTAGAAAGAATATCCCCTCTCTGTTTTTACAAGATATTTTTCTTTCCATTTTCGAATTTACTTAAGTGTTTTAAGTTTAAAAAAATAGATTATTTGAAAACAAATACCACAGTCCTTAGAGGCTATCTTACGTATTTTGCTTGACATGTACATGAGTTTAGAGCGAGAGCCTACCTCAAACAAACAAAACAAAACAAGAATGAAGCCAGTCTTTTACCTAAATTGTTGAAAAGTGGGGGAAGGGTATAGAAAATGGGCAAGATAAAATATATTGTCTCATATTAAGGAATAGAACAAAATAAGTTATGTTAAAATTTTTGTTTTATTTTATTTTTTGGTTTTTAGAGGCAAGGTCTCACTGTAGCCCGGGCTGACTTGGAATTCACTATATAGTCTAAGGACGGCCTCAAATTCACAGTGATCCTTCTACCACTGCCATCCAAGTGTTGGGATTAAAGGCATGTGCCATCATGCCTAGCTTTTCTTGGGAGGGATTGATTTTTTTTATTTAAATTGATAAATAATTGTATATATTTAAGAGTACAATATGATGTTTTGATATACGATATAAATCAGACTAATAAATAAATTTGTCTCTCATTTTTATTTTTATAATGAGAACATTTGAAGTTTAATCCAATAAAGAAATTTAGAAATGTACATTATCATTTATTATGGTCAAAGTTTTATATGGTGTCTCTAGTTTATCCTTTCTTCTGACTGAAATTCTGCATTAGATCAATATTCCCATTTACCCTACCTAGTCTTTATCCCAGCCTCTTCTTACTACCATTCTGCTTTCTAATTCTAACAAGTCACCCTTGTCAGAACTCACAGTAAGATAAAGCCTTTATATTTGTCTTTCTGTGCCTGGTATACTTCATTTAATATAATGTCCTCCTGGTTTATCCATATTGGGACAAAAAAAAAAAAGAACTTCTCTTTTAAGGCTCAATAGAGTCCATTGTGAGTGTGTAAGGTAGCAGATATGATACATTTTCTGTATCCCATCATCTGATCCTAGATATTTGAGTCCATCCATATCTGAGTTATTGTGAATAATTTTGCAGTGGGCCTGAGAGGGCAGAGATTTTCTTGCAGTACTTTCTTCAACACCCTTTTTAGATATGTACCTAACATTTGGTCTTGTTGTGGAACAAATGATAGTTCTACTTGTAGTTTTTGAGGAATCTCCACATATTGTTTTCTATGATGGCAACTTTGTCAAAAGCCTATTGACTATGAACACATGGATTTATTTTGGGGTGCTCTACTCTGTTTCATTGGATAATTTTTTTTCAATTTCTATGTTTTTCTTCTATTATTTTTTCCACTAATGCTTTGAAGTTATCATGATGCCTCCAGGTTTAGTCTTTATTGAAGATTGCTTTGATGAATATTTCTTAAGATTTTTGGATAGCATGGGAATTTTGAGAACATTTTCATATTAATATGATTAAAATTGTTTAGAAATTTAATTGTGAACCTACAAACAGGTTATCTTTCAGCTTACTTGTGTCATTTATAATTTCTGCATAGCTATCTCAACCCCTATAATTAATTTACTCTCAAATATTTCACGCCATTGTAGAAGAATATGAGAAAGAGAGAGGGAGAGAAAGAAAGGAAGGAAGGAAGAAGGAAAGAAAGAAAGAAAGAAAGAAAGAAAGAAAGAAAGAAAGAAAGAAAGAAAGAAAGAAAGAAAGAAAGAGAAAGGAAGGAAGGAAGGAAGGAAGCAAGGAAGGAAGGAAGGAAGAAGGAAGGGAAAGACAGGAATGAGAATGGCCATGCCAAATCCTCAAGTTGCTACAAATGAACTCCAGATGCATGTGCCAGTTTGCATATGGCTTTATGCTGATACTGGGGAACTGAACGCAGGCCAGAAGGCTTTGCAAGAAAACAGCTTTAAGTGCTGAGCCATTTCCTCAGCTCCAGATATTAAGTCTTTTGGGGGAGCATGCATATATGTGTATGGTGGGCTTGCTCATGTGTGTGGATGCCAGAGGAAATCCTTGGAAATGGCTTCCAACTGTCTTTGAGATGGGAATATTTTTTTTTATTTTGTTTTCTTGAGGTAGGGTCTCACTTTAGGCTAGGCTGACCTGGAATTTACTATGTAAAGTCAGAGTGGCCTCAGATTCTCTGTGCTCCTCTTCTGCCTCCCAAGTGCTAGAATCAAAGGTGTGCATCATCCCACCCAGATTTGGAAACTCAGGTCTCTCATTGGCTTAGAGCTCACCAATACTCTAAACTGGTATTGAATTTGTATATGTTATGCACACACATGTGTGTGGAAGCTAGAGGATATCCTTGAGTTTGCCTTCTGATTCTCTTGGAGATAGGAACTCAGCTATTTCCTTAGTCTTGAGCTCACCAATTACTCTCAACTCACATTATGTTTGTATATGGTATGCATGCATGTGTATGTAGATGATTGTTTGCACTTATGTGTGAGGAGACCAGAAGACCATCTTCAGTATGCCTTCCACCTCTCTTTGAAATAAGAATTCTGGTCTCTCATTGGCCTGGAGTTCAGTAATTATACCAAAGGGGTGTCCAGTATGCTCCAAGGATCCATCTTCTTCACTTCCTCAGTTTTGAGATTACAGATTTGCATCATTCCTGGCATTTACATGGGTTCTGGAGATGGAACTCAGGTCCTCTTGCTTATAAGACAAGCACTTTACCCACTGAGGTGTCTCTCCAGCTCCAGGCGATTGGGTCTTAATGCTCACAGTGGACTAATATAGAGGTATCCTGTTTCTTAAGTGCTATTAGTGGAGTACCAAAACATAAAATGAATTATGATTAAAATACATATTATTAATTAATTAAGATATTATATATATATGTATATACGTGTATGTGTATATATGCACATACTCCTTCCTTATTTTCTATGTTGTCAGACAAGGGATACAACCCAGGACATTGCACAAGCCAAACAAGTATCCTACCACTAGCTAAATCTCCAGTCAAGTTTTTGTTTTCTCTTTTTTTTTTTTTGGAAACAAAGCCTTACCATGTATTCCAGGTTGGTCTCTAACTCATAATCCTACCCCTACCTCTGGTGAATGGAGGATATAGTCATGTACTATCATGCCTGACTTAAAGGTCTCTTTTCTAGCTACTATCATCATTAAGACATGTCTAATTTATGACAAAAATAAATAAATTGTGACAAAAAAAAAGTGGAGCCTGCATGGATCTCTGTGGCAGCAACATTTGCTGCATACAGAAATTGTCTTTTTAATAATGCACAGCCATAAACAGGTGGCCATTCCAAGCTCTCTTCACTTAATGCTAGTCCCAAATAAACTCCAAGGGAAGAAACTGGATGCCTTCATTAGTGATTGCTCTATACAGGAAGAAAGTGTGATTTAAAGCCTTTTAAGGCATCGATTGCATGTGCATTAGCTGACATTGGCCTGCATAATTTTCTGCAAATAATGATATATGCCAGAGAAATATCCAGGAGAGCAATACTAAACAAAGGTCTAAAACATTTTAAAGTCTCAAGAATAAGAATTCAGAGTAATTCTTCTACTTCAGAGTATGTAAGAGGAAAAAAAAAAATCTATCATACACCCACTTCATAACTGGGTAGTAACTGTAGAGTGCTCAGGTGGATGTAGCAGCTTGGAGGCCATGCATGCACTTTCATCCATTTTCTTAACACCAAGGACAAGAACTGTCAAGTGGCTCCAACCACCTTCCTGAAATAGCTGTTATGAGGCCAATGTTATGAGGTACAATCACATTACCTTTTATTATCTAAGATAAAAAGAAATGAGGCTCTTTTCCAATCAAAGAGTGGGGCTGACTTTAAATATCACAGCCTTTGTGCATTCACCTCAATTAGCCCCAATAGCAAAATTTCTAAACTTAATTGCAATTATTGGTCAGGTACATTCCATGGTTAGGTCACATACTACAGATACAAGCCTCTTAAGCTTTACACAAATCTTCAACACAAAAAAATGGAAATGTGGCATGCTATCCTAACTATGCTATGAATTATTAAACAGAAAGCACTTAAGGCACTTGTTTGTCTGCACTGCAGTGTTGGTGTCTATGCTTAGCTTTGCTTTATACCAGTTTAGCTCAGTAATATTGACTGTCAATATTTCTTCTGTAATGTTAACCTTGTGTGCTTATTTTCTCTTTGAGAGGAATAATAGAGCCTTTTTCCTAGGTACTACATTCCATGTTGCTGAATCCATGTGAACGGTTTTGTTCTTAGCACTACTCTCTTATGGTTGTATTCTCCAATTCTTATTATTGCTTTCTCACTCTTTGTTGTTTAATACATAAAAATTAAATATGCTAATGTAAAAGAGCCAAAAAATAAATGCTAAGTTGTCATTTGTGTGTGTGTTATAATCATTGGGGGAATAGGATTTATTTAAGTTTCTTTAAAGATAACTCCGGGATCTTCTGTTATATTTGTGAAAGATAAACTATAATTAAATTTACTTTATCACTACATCAACCAGAAATGGAATAGATGTATGGAAGAAATACTTTCAAACATTGGATAGTAGACCCAGAAGACTATAAATGATGAGAGAAAAAACTGGAGACAACTAAATTTTGTGTTAAAGACTTCTCTGGACATGACTTGAGCACTGTTCAGTATAATGTCAGTCTGAAAAGTACATGAACACATACCATACTGAAAAATGAAATAAAATGCAGTGTCCAAAATATAATGCATTAACCAGCATTCAACTAAAAACATTCAAAGTAGAGAAGAAACAGGAAATAGAGCTTTTACCTAAAGATAGAAACAATTTTAGTCAAAATATAAATGATAGAGTATATAGATTAGGGTGTAAAAATAGATTAGATATTACTGGTAGTATAATTACGGGTATGGATTAGAGGAACACTGGAATACTAGATAAAAAATTAAAAAATATTTTAAATGCCAGTGAAAAATCCAGACGTGAAAAAGTCCTCTGCAATGAAATGTAGACTGTATGGGTTTTGATGCACATTACACACTGCAGAAGAGATCAATAAGTTGGAAGATGTAGCGATCAAAAATGTACAAGTTGAACAGAGAAAGAAAAACTTAAAAGGGGCAATATATCAGTGACCTTTTGGTCAATACCTAGCAATCTAGCACACTTGTAATGTTTCCAAAATGACAGTAGATACTTTTAAATGGTAATTGAATTTATCCCCCGTGGTGGTGTATTGCAGAACAGGAAATCTTTAGGAGGAAAGTACACAGAGCTGCCTGAAAGTGGATAGAAACAACAGAGTGAAGAAATAGAAACTGTAAGCAGCTGGGTAAAAATTAAACAAATGTTCTTGCATATTTACAAATGATCATGTTAAACAAGGTTAACAGCATGCAATGCTGTTTACAATGCTCATATTACACTGTTTAGAAATGGCAGCACAAAGACTCAGAGGAGTGGAACCAGATATACTGAAGCATATTTCATATCTTATACATACCAAAATAGCAAGATATTTATTGTCAGTCTATTAAAAAATAAATAAATATACGTAAATTCTTTTTTGTTTTTTTTTGTTTTTGTTTTGTTTTGTTTTTTGTTTTTCGAGGTAAGGTCTCTCTCACTCTAGCCAAGGCAACCCTGGAATTCACTATGGAGTCTCAGGGTGGCCTCAAACTCACGGCAACCCTCCTACCTCTGCCTCCCAAGTGCTGGGATTAAAGGTATCTGCCACCATGCCCAGTTTAAATATATGTAAATTCTTGTGTAACAAAAATATATAACAATTAGAAACTGGTGTGCCACTAGAAAGGATATAGCAAAATCTTTCAAGCAACAAATTTTAAATATATTCTTATTTATTAATATTCAGAGAGACAGAAAAAAGAAAATAAGCACACCTGGGCCTCTTGACTGCAAATAAGTTCTAGAAACATGTACCACTTTGTGCATCTAGCCTCCCGAGTCCTGGGGAATCAACTGGGCTCCCCGGCTTTGTAAGCAAGTGCCTTTAACCAGTAAGCCATCTTCCCAGCCTGAAACTAAAATTTTAAAGAGAAAAAAATTGAGAAACAAAATTTGAAAGGAATGGGTAGGACAAATGGAAAACCAATAATGAGATGGTAAATTTAAATGACTTATTCTTTACCCATACAATGTAAATGTCACAGATGTAAATGACTTGCCCAATTTAAAAGACAAAGATGTAACTAGGTATGGCACAGGCTTTAATCCCAGCCCTTGGGAGGAGGGGGCAGAAGGATTGTGAGTTCAAGATCACCCCGGGCTATGTACCCACCTCTGCCTCAAGAAAAAAAAAAGAAAAAGATGTCAATTGGGATTAAAAATTACATTATATTAACAACACAAAGGGACAAAATATACTATGCAAACACTACTGAAAAAGGTAAGCTTCCTGCATTGAAAATAAAATTTTACAGAAAGGGACATTATCAGAGATAAGGAAGTAAATTTCATGTAGGAAAGGAATCAAACTTAAGCAGTGCTAATAGAGACAGCTGTAGAAAACCTCAGATCACATAGAGAAAAATGATGAGGCTGACAGGAAAACAGGTGAGCGACCAGCAGGAGGCGCGAGGTTCACACCCCTGCAGTTGTGCACAGGAGAGCAGCAGGGTGAGCAGAAATCACACTGGGCATGGGAACAGCCAGCCACTTTGCTGTCCTGAGGACAGCAGGATACTCCAGGTACACATGAGTTATTCCTGAGGTACAGTAAGCTAGGGCATAAAGCAAGTCTGAACGCATTGCTTGTGAAGTTCATGTTTTCTACCCCCTCAAAAAATATACTCAATATCCTTGAGTAGACGCTCCTTGAGAAATCCTCCATTTGAAGAAAGAGTGTCAGCCACATCAAACAACCCAGAGGCTGAAAAAGAAATCAAAAGGGAAGGTGGAGTAACTCTGATTTCATTTGCAGACAAAAGCATCGCCCTATATAAAATACCTAAAGTATTTAGAAAAAGGCTATAAATACAATAAAATTATCAAGATAGAAAGTACTGAGGGGCTGGAGAGATGGCTTAGTGGTTAAGCGCTTGCCTGGGAAGCCTAAGGACCCTGTTTCTAGGCTCGATTCCTCAGGACCCACGTTAGCCAGATGCACAAGGGGGCAGGTGCATCTGGAGTTCCTTTGCAGTGGCTGGAAGCCCTGGCACGCTCATTCTCTCTCTCTGTCTGCCTCTTTCTTTCTCTGTCTGTCACTCTCAAATAAATAAATAAAAATAAAAAATATTTTAAAAAAGAAAGTTCTGAGGAAGTTAGAAGTTACCCTGGAGTACCTGAACTCCTGTCTTAGTATAAAGGAAAAATAATCCAATTTCATTCATCTTAATATGGCTACCCAGTTTTCCCAGCACTGTTTTTTGAAGAGACTGTTATCTCTTCATTGTGTGTTCAGTTACCAAAAATTAGATGAGTATAAATGTGTGAAATTATTTGTCTTGTCCTCTGACCTTTATGTGAGCCATTTTCATATTGTTGCTCAATGTTTGTTTATCAGGTAGAGTGTGCCTCCAGCTTTAGTTTTGCTCAAGGTCATTGTTTCTATCCATGGTCTTCAGTGGATAATCTCAAGTGTCCTGTCTATCTTCAAGTACACTTATTCTTTCATGCTCTGGATCACAAAAGTGTTGCAATGGGATGTTGAAGTTCATGCATAAAATTCTTCAGTTCCAATATTCACTTTTAGTCTTTTAAAATATATTTCATCTCAGGGTTGGAGGGATGGATTAGCAATTCAGGCATTTGCCTGCAAAGCCAAAGGACCCAGGTTTGATTCCCCAGGAACCATGCTAGCTAGATGCACAAGGGGTCACACGCATCTGGAGTTCAATTGCAGTGGCTGGAGACCCTGGCATGCCCATTCTGTCCCTCTCTCTCTCTCCCTCTTTCTCTGTCAAATAAAATTACACACACACACACACACACACACACACACACATATATATATGTATATGTATGTATATATCATATAAAATGGAAAGACCATCAGAATCATAGTTCACCATAATACTAAAAGAGAGGCATCCATTTTATCTGAAAGAAAATATTAATGTTCAGTTACTTATCAAGTATGAACAAAACAACTTTGAACAAATAGTGTCTACCAACCTCTGAGCAACAGGCTAATCAAAATGCTGAACAAATAAAAGTGGCACTATCTTTAATATAGTTAACCATTTCACAAGACATGGTTTCAATATCACAATGAAAAGGGAAAGTAGAATACAGGACTATATATCACATAAAATCACGTTTCAGTGACAGAGTTATATACCTATAGTATAGAAATGGGCATCCAGACTAATTATAATACATAAGTCAGCACAAAACAGGCAGTGTAGTATTAGGTACAAGAGAGATGAATTCAACATAGTTTATGAAATGACTCAAAGTATTCATGATTATATAAGTGAGCAAGACCATGGGGATGGAAACACATGCCTGTAATCTCAGCAGTAGGAATGTGGAGGTGGAAGGAACACAGGTTCAAAGCCACCCTGGATAATGTTGTAGTTATCTTTGTGTTGCTAGGAAAAAACATCTCGCCAAAAGCATCCTATGGGCAGAAAATTTTTATTTTGGCTTAAGTCTTGAAGGAAAGCTTCATGGTGGCAGGGGAAAGCATGGCATGAGCAGACGCTGGACATCACCTCTGCCACAATAGGTGGAAAATAGAAGCAATAGCTGAGATCTGACAAGGGGAACCTGAATATAACACTCTCAAGTCCACTCCCAGTAATATACCCCCTCCAGCAAGTCTCCACCTTCTAAATTGTCACCAGTTGAGATTCAAACATTGACAACACATGAGTTTATAGGGGAGCATCTGATTCAAACCACCACATAGTAAGACCTTATAAAGTCAACTAAAATTAACATAATAAAAGTAATATGATATTATAATAATTCCAATTAATGATTTCCGTATTGCTATTGTTGGAACTAGGCCACCTAATCCTAAAATTATATAAATAAGTCTAAGTATAGCAAAGATAATACTGAAAAAAATTAACCAATTATCTAGATATAAAGAATAGCTGTCCTTCCTTCTACATGTTTTTTCTTTCCAACTTCCATAAACTCAACTTATCCTCTCTGTATCTTCCTCATTTTTATCTTTCTTTCCTTGCTTCCATCCTCCCTTACGCCCTGAGTAATTTCCTTCCTTTCTTCCTTTCTCTCTCCCTTCTTTGTTCCTTCTCTCCCTCCCACCTTCCTTCCTTTCCTTCCTTCCTATGTGCCTTCCTTCCATTTTTGCTTGCTGGTGTAATGCAATCCCATAATGGAAAAGAGTGACTTAAGCCAAGGTATTGGAAAACAATCTTCCAAGTAGTAACCCCTCACATACTCCTTCACTGATTTAAATTATAACTTCAGAAATACTTTGCAGAAGCAATCAGTGTTCTTTGGCCAGCCATCAAATGCATTTATATTAAGAATTGTCTCTGAAGTAATACTTTTTAAGTAGTGAGATAGATCCCATGCTGGACTCTTGTTGAACTTATGATATAATGAAGTAGTAGCAATCAGATAGGTATCATTGATTATTAATATATTTGAGATTTAATAAATCATGTGCTAGCTCACTTTCTTGGGATAAACTTTTCTTAAAAATGTTTAATTAATTAATGTATTTGAGAGAGAGGGAAGGAGGCAGATAGAAAGAAAGAATGGGCACACCAGGAACTCAAGCCACTGCAAACTCCAGATGCATGCACCCCTTTTGCATTTGGCTTATGTGGGTACTAGGGAATGGACCCTGGGTCCTTAGGCTTTTCATACAAGTTTTATCCACTAAGCAATCTCTCCAGCCCAAGGAATAAACTTTTCTTATGTTAACCCTGCTTATGGCTTCATTTTATCCAGCCTATATAGTGTGATAAATATGTAAGGAACATATAATTTGTGGGTTATTTTTTATTAACCAAATTATTGACAAAAAGCTGTAGAAACTGTTTAAATAAATCCATACTGAATGCTTTGCATTAGATGTAAAGAATCATTAATACACACCATATTATGAAAACATTATGATTGTTTGAAAGTTGTGTGTTCTACACTCACTCTCATGAATAACCAGCAATAGTATCAATGATTTACTTGGTGTTTCATGTAATTGTAGCATTATGTGAAGAATTCTCCTGTCATTATCTTCCATAACCCTAGCAAAATCTTTGTTAAGTCAGTATTTTTTATGATTATATTAGATGATTCTCAGGCTTATATATTGCTGAACATGATTCAAACACATATAACTAGCAATATAGTGTTTCTAAGCAAAACAAGAAATGTTTCCATACTTGGATCTCTTGAATATGGAAAAACTTATATTTTCATAGATAGTTATTTGTATTCCATATGTTTCTTCTTTCCTGAGCCGAGTCAAGGGGACTTTCTAAAATACTTGAGTGGTGGGCTGCAGTTCTTGTCCCAGCTTTTCTTCACTCCTGGCACTAATGTCCTTAGCCTGTTGGTGCTGCAGCTCGTCTCACTCAAGAGTGAGGCAGGTTCCCATTTCCCCCCTGTCCTTGAGACCGAGCTTTGCTATGTGACTGGCTTTATCCTATATGGCCACCAAAATGGGTAGCCTTCAATACCAGTTTTTTTTTAAGTTATTTATCTGTGAAAGAGAAAGATGTATATAGGGAGAGAGAGAGAGAGAGAGAGAATGGGCAAGCCAGGGCCTCTAGCCAATGAAAATCAACTCCAGATGCCTGTGCCACCTTGTACATCTGGCTTACATGGGCACTGGGGAAACAAACTTGGGTCCTTAAGCTTCACAAATAAGTGCCTTAAACACTATACCATCCCTTCAACTCCTCAACACCATTCGGAGCCTAGGACACAAAAGCCCTTACACATTTGCCAGTCTATATTATTCGTGAGTCATAATCAGTTAACTTCTAGACAAGATTTTAAATCCAGTCCAGTACAAGATAAACATATATTGAGCCTCCAGTACATTGTTGAATGGAACAATAAGCACTAATTATCCTGTTCAGTGAGATTTTTGTGAAAATGCGTTATATATTATTGCTTTATTTACTATCACTTTGAACACTCACTCCATGGCACAGTATGTTAGGTGCTTAGTTATAGAGCTGCTTTAAAAACATAAGATTTCTGGGTGTGGTGGTGCTCGCCTTTAATCCCAGCACTCCGGAGTCAGAGGTAAGAAGATCACCATGAGTTTGAGGCCACCCTGAGAATACAGAATGAATTCCAGTTCAGCCTAGAGTGAAACCCTACCTCAAAGAACCAAAGACACACACACACACACGTGTATATACACATATACATACATATACATACATAGATATACATATACATATATTTATATACATGATTGCTACTCTTTTGGAGACTTTAATGAAACACAGAAAAAAAAATTACATGTGTAGACACAAAATACAGCTATCACTTCAAGGAGAATAAGAGATCACTTTTTCTGAACCAAATATGAGTTGCCATGCTGTAGTAATACAGATTCAGATTACTGAAGATAAGGTGTTCTATTATGGAAGTTGTTATATGAACTTTTATAATTACCAAAAATAAAAACAAATAAAGTCATAAAACAAAACATGTTTCAAATCCATCGGTGAAAGTATCAGCAAGCAGGTTACAGCAAAGTAGATAAAATGCTTCTATAGGTTTAGATGTGATCTGATTACATTCCTGGCTTCTGCGCTGGTGGATGATAGAGATCTGTGAATACATTCCAAAGCTTTTACATGACAGCTGAAAGGATGTTAGAATAATCATAGGGATGGGCAATAAATGGCTATTTTAAATCATTTTATTGAGAACTTTAATACATGAACACACTGTAATTCAAGAGCATTTCCATCCCATTACCCTCTTTTGTCTCCCTCCCCTACCCATTCCATTAAGCATCCTGGTGGGTCTAAGAAGTCCTTCCTCTGTTTTGATATCTTATTCCCTTTATCCTTCTTTGTCCTGCATGTCAAATGTTTATGGTTTCAGAATGGAGAAGATCATGTGAGAGTACCAAAAACCACTGTGCAGTCATTAATGCACTAATCAGTTCATGTCCAGTGGACGACAGTGCCCCAAAGTACTTCTTCCCCCACTGTGTCTCTCACATTTTGTCCACCTCTTTACACAATGCTCCCTGAGTGTTGGGGGTTGTAACAGAGATGTATCCTTTAGCGCTGAGCTATTAATGGCCTCATATGTTCAGTTTTGTTGACTTTTGTGTCTTCCCAGTGTCCACTGTGTTATTCTTGCCACCTCCTCTGCAATGTTCCCTAATCTCTGGAGGGTGTGGTAATGAGGACACTCCCACTGCTAAGCACTGGGCTTTCCCTACTAGACACATTTGTGAGCCTTGGCCATTTTGATAAAAACTAAGAGTTTTTTTTATTTTTTATTTTTATAATTGACCACAAGCTTATGCATTTGGAAGGGAATTTCATGGCTTTGATGTCCCTATTTACCTTCCCTCTAAGGCTTTTGTCCTCCCAAGCCATTGGCTTTTGACTTGATTTTCAGTACCTGGTGTGAATTGCCTGTCACTGAAAGGCTCTCATCTCCAAGTAGAGACAAGTTTTTTTTTTTTTTTTTTTTTTTTTTTTTTCTCATAATTTATGTGCCACTATGGCACCCGTTGACATATCCTGCCTGGCTGGTTGACTATGCCACTTGTAGGATCCACTGCTTGCTGTGACTGTTGATGACTTTTCTTCCCCAGCAGCTTATGCAGGACTTTCCAGCACCTGGCAACTAGCCAGCAGGGGGTGATTACCAGCATGTTTCCAGCGGATTTCTCAGTATCCTGCAACCCCAGCACATGCTGTCTTTAGCAATAGGGTCTTAACATGAAATTCTGGTACACAACCATGAATACTGGAAATTGTTTGGGTAAATTCATGGGCTTCCCTTACCAACAACTCACTGGGGGACATAGTAACCCTTGCCTGGCAACAACCTATGGCTTCAAGGTACTAAAACTAGCCTACCATTTGTCTCTGGACCTGCATTACCTCCCACCCCATACTTCATGATCACAGAATTCTGATCAGCTACTCATCTTTGTAGAATCTTTAACACAGCCATGGCTTTTTATCTAGAAAAAAGTTCACCTTATATGAACTCATATATCTATATGAGATGTCCCAATCTTAGGTATTTATGTAGCTATGATCTTATTTAATCCTCATGCACTCATAAGGCAGGCATTACTGTTTTATAATGAGAGAACTAGAACCCAGAATGTGTCTGTGACTCTTATGTCAAACAGTTGACAAGTGTCATTTAACTCTAGACCTAAGACCTTTTGTACACTATTAATATATGAACTGCTTCATGGGATCATTTTATTCTTCTTTCTTAAAATATTGCTCATTATGCTGGAGGTGTATCTCAGTAATAGTGTGTGCATAGCATTTCAATGGCCCTAAGTTTGATTCTCAGCACTGCAATAACAAAAACTAAGAATAAAAAATGTTCTTTGATAGCAGCCATAATTATATTCAATTTTGTGTAGATATAAGAATTTTGAACCTAAATGTAAAGAAGAAACAAGGTAAATTTGCACTACCTTGAAAATCATCATGAACTGGATTACAAAGTACATTTGCTGGAAAAAAAAAAGACAGCAAGATGATTGGGAAAAGAATGTTAAGGAAACAGTATAAATCAGCTGGTCAAAATTAAGTCCTTCTGTTTGCATTCATGAGTGTGTAAACTATATGTGGTATGGTTTGTGATATAATGTCTGTGTAAATGTGTGCAGATACATGCATCCCCATGCGGCATATGCTGAGACCAGAGCAGAACTCTGGGTCCTCATACAGAACGGGGGTTACATATTTTCATGACCATGCCCTGCGGGGCTCCTTCCAGCACAGGCAGTGCCGAGGGAAGGACCAGGCCTGCTGGTTCCTCCCTAGGGGTTGAGGGGATGATGAGCGTCGGACGACTCAGAAACCTCTCCTGGCCACCGGAGAAAAATCACACTGAGTTGGGAGTCTTTGCAATGCAGGAACAACTCGCTTTATTACTCTGAGCAGTTGCTTGTATCATGTTGGGGACGAAGGCGGGGATTTTAGGGTGGGAGAAGAGGTAAGGGCCAATAGTAAACTTTAACTATTGAAATGGTAATTACAATTACCATGAGGAAGTATCAGGCCAGAAGCCCTTAGGCATCCTGCTGAGTCATAGCTGGCCAGAGACAGGTCGCCAAACTTTAGCTAGGCTCAGGAAGTTCCACTAGGCCTCATGCCTGGGCCTTTCAGGGCCCAACATCTCCCCCTTTTGTTTTTGTAAGAGCATTAGTCACCGTGGCCCCTGTCTTAGGTTGTCCCCCTCTGGGGATCTTACCCGTCATTGAGTACCAGGTGTTTAGCTCACTGAGCTACTCTACGGCCTGTCTTAGGTTGTCCCCTCTGGGGATCTTACCCGTCATTGGTCACATGGAGGGAAGAGGAGGTGGCAGTGGGTCGTCTAAGGAACTTAATTCCTGAGTTGTCAGCCCATGATAATGTATTTCGGCCTGATGAAGTTTTATTGTCTCCAGCTGCTGGTGAATAAATTGTGTAATTTTGTTAATTACACAAGGCCTGACAGTGAGGAGAAGGAGAAGAAGGAGAAGAAGGAGAAGAAGAAGGAGGAGAAGGATGGAGAGGGGTTCAGGTAGAGGGAGGAGGTAGGGTAAGAAGTCATGTAAGCCCGTCTGTAGCAGGTTGTCTTGGGGGTCCCGTCGCCTCCTCTCCATGTCTTCCTGGGGCCTCTTAATCTTGTCCTGGATGATTCCCGATTTACTGGCGTAAAAGCAGCATTTTTCCTGTAAAAACAAACATATGCCTCCCTTTTGGCTGTTAGTAGGTCTAGTCCTCTCCTGTTTTGTAGGATTACCTTAGCCAAGGAATCTAGCTTCCAGAAATGATATCTACATCTGGGATTAAGGTGGCTGGGGCACAAAGGCCCATCCAATTGCTGGGCAGAAAGTTACAGGCCATTTTGCCTCTGCAAACATAAGCCATTCCAGAAAGCGGGCAGCGTTGAGCACTGGGCTCAGTTTTGTTAAAATTACAGAAGGAAGGATGAATGTATCTCACATCTATACTGGAATTATTAGGAGAAGGAAGGGCCCAAATGCCCAGAGGAAACATTGAGAAAAGCTGGACGGGGATGGGGAAGGTGGCTGAGCAGCTTTTTAAGGTCGTATAGACAACTGTACTGCAAGCAGCCAGAGAGGCCCAGATCGGAGGCAAAGCCAGCAATCCTCCGCAAGGGAGGGAGTTATTCAAGTTAGCAGGGTGAAGGACCATTTTAGGAACAGTCCTCAGGGGCGGGACACTCCCTAGAGAAGTGATTGTCAGTGTCCCCTTGTTCAGACAAATATTTTAGGTCCCTCGCTGGTACCCAAATGGGTCTTTTTTCATCTTGAGGGAAGACACATCCAAACCCTCTCCCTGCTGTGAGGAGCGGATCAGGTCCTCTCCAGGCCCCAGTCAATGGGTCCCTCCATCTTACCCAGATAGAACTGTAGGTAACAGATGAGGACCAATGTTTTTGAAACGGGGATAATTGTTTATTTTCTTTAGAAAAGTTTAAAATGTTTAGGGTAAATAATGCCTTTTTTAGTTGGTCATGTGGGGGTAAGGATTCCCCCTTTTGTTTTTGTAATTGAGACTTGAGAGTTTGATTATATCTTTCAACTATAGCTTGGCCCTGGGGGTTGTATGGGATGCCTGTGGAATGTGAAATTTTCCAGGTCTGGAGAAAATCTATAAAGGCCTTGCTTATGAAGCAGGGGCCATTATCTGTTTTTATTTGATCAGGTAGCCCAAGAGTGGCAAAACATTGAAGCATATGACTAACGGCATGTTTAGATTTTTCCCCGGCATGTGCTATAAATACTGCGACCTTACAGTACTTACAAGTCCAGACAATTTTTTTAAGGTTCTTGACTGGTACCTGTGGAAACATGTGCTTGAGACCTCTCCAGTTGACATGGGTCAATAAGTGGAAGCGTGTAGCTTCTATAATAGTATTACATTGAGGCATAGAAGCCATTTTATCAGCCAAATTGTTTCCTTGAGAGAGAAATCCCGGTAAGTTTTGATGACCCCTGAGATGTTGAAGAAAAATGGGATTGATTCTTTGTTTGAGTAGGGAACAAGCTTGAATCATCAAAGGAGATATAGGGTTGGAGTCCATTCTAATATGGGCCTCAACCAGGTTGGGTAATAAATTAACAACATAAAGGCTGTCAGGAAATAAGTTAAATGGCTCTTGAATAGTATCTAAAGCTAGAACGACAGCAAATAGTTCTTTGAATTGTGCTGACCCCTCAACCTCATGGGAGAGTGACTTTATGGGGATAGGCTCTTTTTTCTGTTTTAAAGGAGGATAAATGATTAGGGAAGCCCCCAGGTGCCCTCCATCGGTAAACACGGTAAGAAAGTCAGAGTTAGGTTGAGACAGAAAAAGCCTGGGGGGCTTCCAGTCTAACCTGGAGAAAGAACTCATCCATTTGTGGGGGCCATAATGGCAATCAATTTTACCTAGCAACCCCTCGAGAGCCGTAGCAACTCTGTTATTATTTCTCTGAAGCCAGGTGAAATCAGTTATCTTAAAGGGAGTGACAATAAGGTGAGGTTCTGTGCCAAACAACCGGACAGAGGTGTCTCTGCCCTTGATAATGCAATCAGCAACCTGGTTGGTTTTAGAATAAACTCTGGGGATCCCACCGATTGAGAGGTGGATCCATTGGATGGGCTCACCTTCCTGGGCCAACAGTGCAGTACATAATGTTTCCCCAGAGAAAATGTAGAGGGAGATGGGCAAATTAGGATTGAACCTCTTTAAGGTCACAGTATTTATAGCCTGTTGTACCTTATAAAAAATTTGTTGATGACAAGGGGACAAAATTACCTGAGAGGAGAAGTTAAGATCCTTTAGGAGGTCAAACAAAGGGGACAGTTCTTCAGTAGTTATGGGTATCCAAGGCCTAATCAAGTTAATTTCTCCCAAGAGCTTCTGGAGTTGAGGCAAGGTGTAAGAATCCTGAATATAAAGTTGTGGTTTAACAGGTGAAACTGTATCTAGGGTAAGGGTCAAGCCCAAGATCTTAAAGGGAGGCACAGTTTGAACTTTTTCAGGAGCTACTTTAAAGCCATGAGTATGAAGGATAGTTAGACATTGATGGGTAAGGTCCTGGAGTGTGGAGGAATCTAGGCACCCAAGAATAATATCATCCATGTAGATATAAAACAGGGTATTGGGGAGATTGAAAAGAGAAGAGAAAATGGATGACAGGTAATATTGACAAATGGGTGGGCTGTTAGCCATGCCCTGAGGTAAGACAGTCAATTCAAATCTCCTATCTGGGCCACAAAAGTTAATAGCAGGTACAGAGAATGCAAATTTTTCCATGTCTCCTGGATGGAGAGGGATAGAGAAGAAGCAATCTTTAATGTCAATGATAGTAATATAGTATATATTGGGAATAGCTGGGATCCATGGAAGTCCCCTTTGGGGGGTTCTAAAGGGGATCATGCGTTCATTGATCTTTCTTAAATCATGTAAAAATCTCCAGGACCCATTAGGCTTTTTTATGACAAAGACAGGAGAGTTCCAGGGACTAGTGGAGGGACGGATATGTCCGGCCTCCAACTGTTGATCAATAAGTATGTGGAGTTGGTGTACTTAGAAGAAGGGAGAGGCCACTGCTCAACCCATATAGGGTCCCCCAGTCTCCACTGGATTTTAAATGGGGGGGGGGCTGGGCAGTGGCCCTTAGAATTGGGGGTATTCATTGGAGTAATTAGGATGACATTCCCTCCCTTCCTTAAATCACTGTTGATATATATATTTTTTAATTTAACAAATCATTATAAAAGGCCTTATGGTCAGTAGTAATGAAAGCCTCGGCATCGCCAAGGATGTCTTGCCCTAGTAAGTTAGTGGTGAGTCCAGTCACCACAAGAGGGCGGATGTCTCCCCTGTCCTCATCTGGGTCAGTCCAAGGGGGCCACGTGGCAGTCTCCTAGAAGGTGGATTGTCCGTCATTTCCCAGTAGGGGAAGGTCAGGCACAGGCTGCCAAGTTGGGGGCCATCTATTTAAATTACCAAATTTTGCCCCTGGATCCCAATAGATTTATAATTATTATATATTATAAATTGTACTCAGTTTAATTTTAAAGGTCTCCACAGTCTTGACCAATTTAAGTTATTGAGATTTATAAAATTAAACAAGTTAAACATTTCTAATATATAAAGGCACAGAGTAAACATTTTTTAACTGGTATTAGGTATAGTAAGGAAAGACTAAAACAATGGAAATTGAACCATCATAACCTAAAATTTGTCTCAGCGCCTGTAACTTGCTTGAGGTGTTTTAGATTAAAATCTTAAGTCTCAGCCAGGCATGGTGATGTACACCTTTAATCCCAGTACTCGGGAGGTGGACGTAGGAGGATTACTATGAGTTTTAGGCCACCCTGAGGCTTCTTAGGGAATTCCAGGTCAGCCTGGGCTAGAGTGAAATCCTACCTCGAAAAACCAAAACAAAGAAAAAACAAATATTTAATTTTTTAATCCAGTATCTCGAGTAAAGCATATCAGTCTATTACAAATTTAAACTTGATTAAACTCTTTGGGCCTGGGCAGCAGGCCGTAGTCAGCCCTTATGCCAGTAGCCCAGCTCCAACGGAAGTTCCCTGTAGTCTTTCTTTCCTCTTAGAAAGCTTATAAGCTAAGCCTCGAAGTTTAATGCTGTCTGTACTTAGAATTTTTAAACTTTCATCTGAATAGTCCATAAAATTTGGTTTATCACTCCAGAAGACACATTTAGTTGTAAGCATTAAGTTTATGTCTATTTCTTTAAAATAAAGGCTCCAAAAGATTATCATCCACATGGTCAGGTTCATCTCAGCTCATCAGACAGCTTTAGGTTTGCTGAGATAAACTTCCCGACCAGGTACAGTTATGGAGGAAGGAATATTTACTGAAGGTTACAGATCCAGGGGAAGTTCTGTAATGGCAGAAAAAGCTGGCCTGCCTTCACAGGCCCAAGCAGAGAGAGAGAAGCACAAGCCTTTAGAAATACAAAAGCCACCGGTGAACCGAAGGTGAAGGGGAAGAGAAAGGGAACGAACAGATGTCGACAAGTAAGTACAGGTTATAGAAGTAAAGGTTAGTGCAGTAAATAGGAAGACTACCTCATAACTTATGAGGGTACGCTCACCCGCAAACACCGATTACCTCCTCAACGACTGCCTCTCATGGGGTGCACTAGTCTGTCGGGGTCCCAGAGCCACACGTTAGGCGCCAGATGCGGGGCTCCTTCCTGCACAGGTAGTGCCGAGGGAAGGACCAGGCCTGCTGGTTCCTCCCTAGTTGAGGGGATGATGAGTGTTGGACGACTCAGAAACCTCTCCTGGCCACCGGAGAAAAATCACACTGAGTTGGGAGTCTTTGCAATGCAGGAACAACTCGCTTTATTACTCTGAGCAGTTGCTTATATCATGTTGGGGACAAAGGCGGGGATTTTAGGGTGGGAGAAGAGATAAGGGCCAATAGTAAACTGTAACTATTGAAATGGTAATTACAATTACCATGAGGAAGTATCAGGCCAGAAGCCCTTAGGCATCCTGCTGAGTCATAGCTGGCCAGAGACAGGTCGCCAAACTTTAGCTAGGCTCAGGAAGTTCCACTAGGCCTCACGCCTGGGCCTTTCAGGGCCCAACAATGCCCAGTTATTTACATGGGTTCTGGGGTATCAAATTCAGGCATCCACAGTCTTATACTTTAGTTGCAAGTACTCTTACTCTTGAGCCAAGAATTTGTGTAGGGACCCTTAGAACTGACTGAATCAGTCAAGAAAAGTTCCAAGGCACCAATGACCATCATCTTAGTCTTCTTTCAGCATCAACTCCATTTTCATTCAGTGTGCCCTGTGAGTGTGATGAGTATGATGATATCCTTGATTGTGGAACCACAGCTGAAGAAAGCAGTAAACCAACTGTGTCAATCAGGGCTCAGTCTGCCCATGTCTGATGGCCAGGTTAAATTGGATATACTCCATGCTTTAATTGCATTACAAGGGCTCTTGTAAAGGGTCACATAAAGAGTAACAAGGTCTCCAGATGAGGAGCTGTCCGTGTCAGCCACAAGTGGTACTCAACAGTGAGGCGTTTGCCCTGGGTCTCTGCCTCTGGCTTCCACGCAACGGGGATAAGGACCTCTAGTGTACAGCCTTGCTAGAAACAGCTATCTTCATGACTTCCAGGACTCTCCAGGCCCCTCCCCAAAGTTCCTACAATCCTATCAATTAGCCAACTCTTTCTTTGGCCTGCAATAGTTTTATTTACTTCATTTGATTGAAAATTCAGAATAATAGAGACCATTTTTCTTTTTTTTTAAGTTTAGTTTCCTTTCTTTTTTTTTTTTTAGTTTTTGTTTATTTTTATTTATTTGAGAATGACAGACAAAGAGAAAGAAAGAGAGAGAGAGAGAGAGAGAGAGAGAGAGAGAGAGAGAGAGAATGGGTACAGCAGGGCTTCCAGCCACTGCAAATGAACTCCAGAGGCATGTGCCACCTTGTGCATCTGGCTTACATGGGTACTGGGGAATCAAGCCTCAAACTGGGGTCCTTAGACTTCACAGGCAAGTGCTTAACTGCTAAGCCATCTCTCCAGTCCAAGGATGTTTTACTTAAAACTCCTATAATTTTTCCATGATTTAGCACATTTGAAAGCTGGCTCCATTTTCTTCAACATTGCTATGCAATGTAGATTTGCTTTTGATACAAAGGAGTTGAGAAAGATTTGTATTGAGTTTATGAGAAGTACTCTCTACAATTATAGGTGAAAGGAAGCAAGGCTGGGCAGCAGAGATGAATGTGCAGTACATGTGCAGTAGCTTCCCCCATGGAGTCATGGGTGGGTCGAGCCTACATTCGGGCATAGGGACATTTAAACCCTTACATATATGTGGAGTCCAGAGTGGAAGCCAACCTCCCTTACTGTGCTCCATTTCCTCAAAGGGAAGTCTCTCATCTAACTTGCTGTTATGTCATGCTCACTGACCAACAAGCCTCGGAGATCATGCTGTCTCCATCCTTCCTCCATATTGGGGTACAGTGTGTGCAGCCATGTCTAGCCTCTCATGTGGGTGCTGCAGACCAAACTCAAGTCTTCACGCTTGCATGGAAAATACTTTTACTCATTGAGCTACCTCAGCCGCTTAAAACTGATTTGTCCACAGTGAAGACCAGTAATCCTACTAAGGAGGGTCCTCAGTGGAGTGGGGGTCAGGGAAGAGGGACATGATAGTACCAACATGTGATGTGTCCATACAAAGTTTCTGCTTAATAATAAACTGTGAAAAACTGACGTATATCTCTGTCTCCCCTCCTACATGTATCCAGTTAATTTCTTTTTCATTCTTTGCAATTATGCTTACTCTTTTGGTTCTTCCCATACTGCTTTATTTTCACTTCATTCATTTTTGTAAGTCTTTACTTCTTCCTCACAGCATTTTAAAATTTTTATTTATTTATTTATTTGAGAGAGAGAAAGAGAGAGAGAGAGAGAGAGAAAGAAAGAGAGAGAGAAAGAGAGAGTGAGAATTGGCATACCAGGACTTTCAGCCACTGCAAATGAACTCCAGATGCATGTGCCTCCTTGTGCATTTGGCTTATGTGAGTCCTGGAGAATCAAACCAGGATCCTTTGGCTTTGCAGGAAAACGCTTCAACTGCTAAGCCATCTCTCACAGCCTCCTCACAGCATTTTTGACAGAATAATTTTATTTTTGTCTCTTTGAGACATTATCTCATACCCCTGGCTGGCCTAGAACTCTCTCTGTACCTAGACTGGTCTTAAACTCATGACCTTCCTGCCTCAGCCTCCTGTGTGTCAGGATGATAGATATGTGTGGGTTTCTTCTTTTTTAAGACTTAATTTTATTTAGTTATTAGAGACAGAGAGAAGAGAGATGAGAGATTGAGAATGGGCATGCCAGGACTTCTAGCCACTGCAAATGAACTCCAGACAACTGCACCACCATGTGCATCTGGCTTATGTGAGACCTGAAGAATAGAACCTGCGTCCTTAGGCTTCACAGCCATGCACCTAAGCCATCTTAACCACTAAGCCATATCTCCAGCCCAAATTTCTTCTTCTTCTTTTTTTTTAAACAGGAATGATGCTTCTAAAATTCCTATCTGACAGAGACAATGTATATTTTAAAAATATTTTGTATGCCTTCCTTTCTGATCAAATACAAACAGCTCAGCAGGATACATTCAAGACCTCCTATGACAACATCACTTCATCTCTCTGAGTTGCTCTTCCCCTCTTTCCCAATTGCATTTTTCCTTTCATCTTCAATGAAACGGAAGTGCTCTAAGTTTTCACAAAGGTCTTTGTCATTGCACAATATACTCCTTCTGCCTTGAATTTCTCCATCCTCCAACTCCAGCCACCAAATTCTTGAAACAACTACTCTGGACTAGCTCAAGCATCATTTCTTTTTCTGGGAAGTCTTTGGCACTCAGGCAAGCAATTACAATAAAATGTGATGCATACTTTGATGAGGGGAAGCTTGGGGCATAATAGAAGTATAGAGGATAGGAATCTAACACATCTTTATGGTACAAGAGGGTTCCATAGTCTTACTTCTTACTAATTTCTGATTTTTAGTAAAAGATACATGGTTTGTCATCTTCCACCTCATCTACATTTACTAATCATGAGGTTTCACTTTCTCTTCTTTCTTTCAAGAGCAGAAACTAGTAGAAGTAGGAAAAGTGAGAGGAGAATTAAGGAATATGATTTAAGATTATAACAACTGGAAAGATAATGAGAAAATATACAAAGCCTTGTTACACCCAGGAGTAAACTCATTTTATGATGGCTTAGAATATGCACTGCCAAAGCCCTGCCTTTAGCTAGCCTTTTCTGGAAAGTGGGGAAACACTCCTCTCATGTACTCCTTAAGTGAGGGCTCACCTCTCTCATTACCTCCTTATCTGAAAAATGGGGACACACCTCTCTTATCTCCTTATCTGGAAAGTGGGACACACTTTTCCCATTACCTTATTTTAGATCTCAAATATACTGATTCTGTTCTGTATGTTAACCTTCTTCTATTCCTTGGCTATCTGTCTAAACATTGATTTTACCTAATACCTCTATCCAACCTCATTCTGAATTTCCTCCAATCTGTTTTATTGCAATGGAAGAAGTAAAAATGTTGTCATAAATCAAATTGCATTTGAAATATTTTATTTAATAACTAACTTTTCCTCTTGAAAATTTTATTTGCATTTAGATTTTCAGAAAGAAAATTTAAAAGAAATTTATCCCAATATCTATATCCATTCCTAATATTCACCAGTCATATGTCTCTTCCCAAATTTATGTGTATTTCTGAGATGCTGTACATGCTAGAGAGAGTATAATGATTATATTATTCATGATTATATGGGTCAAGGTAAGTTTTCTTGTATCATGTGTCACACACACACACACAAACCCTGATTTGTATGCAAATGTTTAAATAAAACTGCTGAGAATTCAAAACAAAAGATTCCATATAATAATGATATAATAATTACATGCTGTTGGAAACATCTCAAGGAGACAGGGGAGAGGAAGTCAAATCAGATCTGTGTAATATACTATCTTAAATTAACTTCTAGAAAATTTCTCTTGTCAACTACGTAATTGTTTTCATCTCATCTAAAACTTAATCTCAAGTCTGAACAGCAAAACATGTCTTCCCCTGCTTACAATTCATGCTACACAAGGTTATTTTACAAAACATTCCAATGTTGACCACCAGGGGGCAGTAGATTAAATATTTATCAGAGGAGCGTTTTGAACACTATTATTCAAAGCCCTGTTATATACAGTTTATTGACTAGTAGAATTTGTATTGAGAAGGAAACAACAGAGGTCAAGTGCTATTAGGCAACTTCATATTTCATCCAATGTCCTCGATTCTACTACAAAGTTTCCTTTGAGCATGTCTCTTAAGTTCTATCAAGTAATATGTTTTGACAAAATTCTATTTGATTTTGCTTTGAGTTAGAAACCAAAGTCCGAAAGATGGATACGCCAAAAAGTAATTTAACATACAGTTTCCCATTGTGTAGGAGGAAATTGTAATGCCAAAGGCACCGTAGTAACAGGCAGCTCAGGAAACAGCTTTTGGATTCACTTGTTACAATATAATTTGACTTTTACAACATACCTGACTATGATTACAAGGGTTATTTGAGAACAAATAACCTACTAATAGGTGTATGTATTGGGGAATTATTTTTGTCTTCAGCATATATTAAAATTTATCTTCAGGTAAATGGCCTGGCCAGAAATTTTGAATACTATATGACTTTATAGAATAGGCACTTCCCTATAGCAGCATGGTGATAAGTGCCTGATCCAAGTTATTTATGGGGGCACATGTGTGCTAGAGTGAGTTTCTAACCTCTGCTGTTTTAGGGATCATACAAAAAAAATGGGATGATAGCAAGAGCTGTTGTGTGAATTCATTCATTGGGTTCAGAAAGATTTTTATTAGAATCTTTGTACCCTGAGATAAATATTATGGCAGGCTAGTATTTTGGGATTGACTGCAGGAGGCCCCAACAGAGCAGGTTAAAAGAGAAGATGGAATCATGCACAATAGAGCTTCCACCACTCAGCTCAACTCAGCAGTTTGTGTGATCTCTGTGAGGTAAGGGTTAGAAAAGCAATAGCCAAATCCCCCAAAGAGACTAGCTTCAAGTGCCATGGTAGTCACGTTCTCTCTAAGTGCTGAAGCACCTGATCTTAAAGGATCAGCTATTATTTTCTCTTCCTCTGTCTGTCCCCCTGCCCTTGTCATAGGAGGAAACAGACTTGTTTTAGTGTCTGCGTTCTTCAGCACTTTGGTTTATATAGGAGCCTCCTGCTCTGCTCAGCTTACTGGTACAGCACTTCTGTCACAAAGTCATTCAGCTATCATTTTTATTTGCCAGAAGATATAAATAAAGAAATAATAAAGATATAATAAAGAAAGGGGCTCCACTAACTCTTGTCAGGTCTGGTGCATTTCACCTGTTGGGCAACCAGCAGTTATGCCTTCTGGATTCCAGTGTTTCATGATCTGCTTATTCTCTTCTTTAATTGCTTCAACATATTTTCTTGTACAATGTATCATTGTCATCAGAGCAATAAACACATTGGATAATGCCTTCTTATTCCTCATCATAAGTCTTACCTGTGAGAGATAACAGATATGATATGATCAAAAAATTAGACTATTTTTCATACCTTCTATTTTATAGCTATCCCCTCCTCCTCCATATCTTTTTCCTTTAATTTCTTTTGCTGACTTGTTTTTTTTTTTAATTATTTATTTATTAGAGAGAGTGAGAGAGGAAGAAGCAGAGAGAGAGAGAATGGGCACACCAGGGCCTCCAGTTGCTGCAAACAAACTCCAAATGCATGTGCCCCTTGTGCATCTGCTTATGTGGAACCTGGTGAATTGAACCTGGGTCCTTGGGCTTTGCAGGCAAAAGCCTTAACCGCTAAGCCATATCTCCAGCCCCTGCTGACTTGTTTTTAATCTGCATAACCTCACTCCATAGATATATTTCAGTTTGAAAATATGTCTTTATTCTTGGCACCTAGAATTTTTTATTCCCAGATGACTATCTTCACTGTGTCATATATAAAATATTTGTTCTCAGCCAGTTGGATTTGACTTGCCATTTAGATTGATATTTTCAATGACTATGAAAGGATCAAAAGGGGTTCTAGTCTCCCAGGTCCCCTGTGGTTTTTTCCAGACAGGGCTCCTGATATCCGAAGCTTTTTGTGTTCTCCAATTCATTGTCCTCACTAACTCTGGGGCTCAAGTGGAAGCTGTGGTTAGTCCTCTGTGTCTCAGTTCTCCAAAATATTTGGTGAAATTATCTTTTATATTATCTGTTTCCTGTGATCTGTTTCTCTATAAGAACTAATAGTAAAGTTGAATCTCTATCCTTGATAAAAGATATCTATTGTATACCACCTTCCTTTGTAGAAGGAAACATTACAGAAGGCATGGCCGATTAAATATGAGTGCTGCTCTTGCTTCTAGCCTGAGAACCTCTTCCCAGGAGACGGCAGTAGACAGTGAAGAAACTCAAAACTCATCAAAGCTGAAAATTAGAGGCATCTGAGAGCTCAACACTATAGGAGACTTAAAACATACCCTCCAAAGCTCAGGGAACATTGTGAAAGAGGGTGAGGAAAGAATGGAAGGGTGGGAAAGTACTCTGAAACATTGCCCCCCACATAGACTGACAGTTGCACCCATGACCCCACAGTAAATACTAATATACCCACTTTTCAGGGCCCTCAGCGGAACAAGGGAAAGGGAGAGGAAAGATAAGGTTATGATCCAATGGGAATATAGCCATTAGACAATATGTTCATATAATATCATACTCAACACAAAGTGAAATGGAATAATTCAAATTATCCCCACCATTAACTCTACCAGTAAACTTTCTGTTCTGTTAAACACTGCCAGTATCATTGCAGGATAAACAATAATATATACAACTCATTAACTTTTATATCTACCAACAATGAACTTTTGAAGAAGGAAATTCGGGAAAATAGGCCATTCTCAAGAGATTTAAACAAACAAAATATATAAAAGTAGATATAAACACATTTTGAAAAATCTCTACAATGAAATGGAAAGAATTGACACAAAATCATAAAAAGAATTTCCATGCTCCTGGATACACATGAATAAACCTTATATTGTGGTTGCCTTCATATTGCTGGCACAAAGCACAAGACCAAAAGCATCTGTGGGAGGAAAGGGTTTAATTTGACCTACAGGCTCAAGGGGAAGCTCCATGACTACAGGGGAAATACGGCATGAGCAGAGGCTAGACATCACCTCTGCCACAGCAGGTGGAAGACAGCAGCATGGCAAGGAGAAGCTGGCTATACCACCCTTAAGCCTGCCTCAATTCCCAAGTTGCTACCAGCTGGGGACCTAGTATTCAGAACACATGTGTTTATGGAGGATACCTAATCCAAACCACCACATTCTACCCACCGATCCTGTATACTGATAACCATCCATATTGTAAAATGTAATGCATTCAGTCCAAGTATAAAAGTCCTCGTATCTTTTAAATCAATCCCAGTACTATTCAAACATTGCCATAGTCCAGGGTCTCATAACTGTAAGCCTGTAAAACCAAAAGAACTTGATGGCACAGAATAGACATTCACACTGCAAATGAAGTCACTGGGTATAGCAAGGAAAGATTGAACAAATACAAGATCTAAAACAAGCAGGACAAACATAAAATCCTGTAGCTTCAAGTCAGACTTCTCTAAACAATGATGACTTCTCTGGAGTTCTAATTCTTCCCCAAGCCTAAGGAAAACGCTATTCTGAACTACCAGTTTTCCTTTGCAAGTGCCCCACAGTCCTGGCTGGGGTCCCCACTACAACTCATAATTCATCCTCATGGCTCCATCAGGCATCCACACAGGTATTCCAGCAAGCCACCTCAAATTTCCCAGTGGCCAGTTCCAAAAGAAATAACCCCACATCATAAATCTAATGACCCTCTCTTTCCTGTACTGTTACACTTCCATAGTACCAGGTGGCTGCAAATTTGTTAATTGATCTGAGAATAAAGCTGACTTTGAAGAGCAGGACACTCCTTCAGCACCCTCCCCCCACCCCAATTTCAAAAGAATCATCATTCTTTCTATTGCCCAATACAGCCCAGCTGGCCAATCTCAAGCAATTGCAGCTCAGTGGGTACTATCTCCAGCTTTAATCTTTCTGTTCTTTGTGCCATATCTATCTACTCACACCAGTACAGTCCATTTCCATACAATGTGGCTCTGCATATGTTTTCAGGACACAGGATGATGCAATAAGCCTCTCCCATAAACTGCTACTAGCCCAGTGAAATCTCTTACTTCCCCTCATAAGACAAACCTCACAGTCTACAGTTTTTACTCCACATAGGTCTTTCAACTGCCAATACCTTAATTTTCTATGCAGAAGATTTTCAATTTCATGTAATCCAGTTTGTCAAGTCTTAGGGTTATTGCCTGCTTTGTTAGTGCTTTGTTGAAAAAGTTCTTGCTCATACTTATACTGGCAGTTTCATTGCTTTGGATTTAAATTTAAGCCCATAGGATCCAGTTTTAATGAATTTTTTAACAGGCTTAACTCACTTTTATTTATTTTTCTGTATGAAATCCCTGTGTGGTACCCACAGCTGGAGCCTGGGTCCTCTGCACTGAGACGCTGGAGTGGGTTTTCACAAGGTGGTAAGTGAATTCCTGGTAGGGACACTTGGTGAACAGAGTCTCTTTCCAGAGGTCAGGGGTCAGATAGCTATAGGCCTTAAGAGATGAAGTCAAGTGACCTTAGCAAAGTTGCCCAGGGTGGCAGTGCAGTCCCTGGCTGAAGTGTAGCAGTCATAAATAACAGCCAGAAGCAGCAGCTTCTTGGGCACAGGGGCAGAGACAATGCCAGTGCCCCTGGGGGCAGGGATAAGGCTCACCAGCACAGAACCACAGAGGCCTGTCACTTTATAGGGGACTGTGTGGGGCTTGCCCATCTTGTTCACCCAGTAGCCTCTCCGGACAGGCACAATGAAGCTTGGCCAAGATGATGGCCACTCAGATGGCTGTGGCTACCTCCTTAGAGCACTTGACACCCAGGCCAACATGACTGGTGTAGTCCCCAATGGTGACAAAAGCCTTGAACCTGGTCTGCTGGCCACGCTAGTCTGCTTTTGCACTGGCATGATCTTCAGAACCTCATCCTTAAGGGATGCGCCTAAGGAGAAGTCAGTAATCTCAGACTATCTGATGGGCAGCGAGAACAGATAGATCTTCTCCAGGGACTTGATCTTCATATCCTTGACCAGGCTCCCAGCTTGGTGATAGGGATCCATTCTTGGTCTTCAGCTTTGCCTCCACAAGCTGAGGCCTTGGCCCCAACCACGGCCACTCCCACGACTGTCACCCCAGAGACCACTGCTGAATCTCGCGGAAGCCGCTGTGGCCTCCCAGAACCCAGCCCCTTAGAACCGGTCCGGGACTTCCAGGCCCTCCTGCTGCAACTTCTGCCACTTGGTGTTTACCCCAGGAAGAAGCCAGTTTGAATGAACTTTGTTTAAGGTGAGAGATATGAATCTAGTTTCATTTATTCTTCAGATAGAGATCCAATTTTGCCAGCATCATTTGTTTAGTACACTGGAATTTGTCCCCAGTATATGTGTTTTTACACTTTTGTTCAAGATTAGGTGTCTATAGTTTGTATGTTTCTGGGTCGTTTATTATGTTTCATTAGTCTATTTTTGCACCAAAACCATTTGTCACTATGGTTATATTCTGAAGTTTGAAGTCAACTATTGTTATATTTTTTTAATTTATTTTTTTGAGGGAGTGAGAGAGGGAAAGAGGTAGACACACAGAGAAAGGTGGGGAGGAGAGTGAGAGAGAGGATGGGTGTTCCAGGGCCCAGGGTCTTCAGCCACTGCAAACAAACTCCAGATGCATGTGCCACCTTGTGCATCTAGATTGCATAGGTCCTGGTGAATCTAATAGAGGTCCTTTGTCTTTGCAGGCAAGCGTCTTCACTGTTAAGCCATCTTTCTAGCCTATATTGTTACATCTTTATTATGCTTATGTTTGCTCTGGATATCTATAATCTTTTGTATTTCCATATGAATTTTTGGATTTTTTTTTTCAAGCTTGGTGAGGAATTTTGATGGGCATTACCCTGAATTTGTAGAATGCTTTTGACAGGGTAGCCATTTTCACCATATTATGTTGATACCTAGAAGTAAGGTTGTTTCTACTAAAAACTTGACTGTGGACTTTGGCCTTCTGAACCTGAATTGCAGGAGGAATAATATCAAAGGTTTTGAAGCCTTGGCCTAAGAGAAACCTTACAGTGCTGAAGGCAGAGTTTGCTAAATATTTCTGGTTAGTGTTGAAAGACCTACGTGGAGTAAAAACTGTAGACTGTGAGGTTTGTCTTATGAGGGGAAGAGATTTCACTGGACTAGTAGCAGTTTATGGGAGAGGCTTAATGCATCATCCTGTGCTTCTCTCTTTCAGATAGATGTGGATCCTCATGAGAGAGCCACCCCACCATACCTCAAAAGGGCCCCAGCTGAAACTAGGAATAATTGGCGAAACAAGCAAGGGTACTGTTTTCCTGGTGAACCGGATACCAGCACAAGGGGGAAGGACATCAACAAAGACAAACATCAATTCCTACCAAATCAGAGAGCGAGAGACCCAGAGGTTCCCAACACTCATCACTGAAGCAGACCAAAAATGAACCCAACATGGCTCAGGGAAATTTTGCAGAAGAGGGGGCAGAAAGAATATCAGAGCCACATGTTGGGTCATGACATGCAGAGATATTTATCGTATCCATAACTGTGGGCTAACGCCAAGAAGCACGACCCATATACCTCAACAAAGAGGGGCCAAAGTGGGGGTAGGTTATGGATGAGCCTAATAATGGTACCAAACTGACTGTATTTGCTGAATACCAAACTAATTAATAAAAAAATTAAAAGAATGGCAAAAAAAAAAATGAATGTGCCACTTCACATCTAGCTTTATGTGTGTGCTGGGGCATCCAAATCTGGCTGACAACTGGGCAAGTAAGAACCTTTAATACTGAGGGTCCATCTCTTGGCATGTCAAGATGTTTTAATCAAGAAATACTTCATAGGACATTTATTATGATTAGCAAAAGCCTGTTGTGTGAGGGACCCATCCATGGATGTCTGGTCTTATGGAAAGAATTCTTGATGCACAATTAATGAGCATTTACTATACTCATCACCAAAGAACATTTATTTTTCTTCACATGAGTTTTCTAAAAAAAAAAAAAAAAAAAAACAGAAATTACTAGAAAACGCCCTTATTTTGTTCCTTTCCTTTACCTGATTAGTACATTACTTGTTCATTTTAACATCTACATTTATGTCTGTTAATCTTCATAGAGCTTGATATAAACTGCCTTATAAACATTACTACATGAAATCACCTTATTATATTTGTGAACACTAGTTTCTAGTATGTATATGCAAGCTCAAAATGATTGCCATATGCTAAATAATGGAAAGCAAACATACTCTGGTAATAATCTTTATTAGGAAAAAAATCTCGATGCTGTAATGCTTTAATGTTGATTTAATAGCTGTCTGTCATTCTTCCATGAAAATTCAATAATTCTGAAACTTGGAGTGGCAAATGTGAAAAACATAGAACTGTAGATTTCTGAGTTATAGACAGCCAATTGTGAGTCTACTTAGGAACTTATTGGTCTTTGTATAGTCAGCTAGGTATCTTCTGCCTCTCACAATTCAAACCTCCCTTGAATGTTCTCACAGGCACTCTCTATATATCTACATGAGGTGCCACCCTCACTGTAATGTTCTAAAGAGATTCTGAGCCTTTCTCTGAGTTCAACCTGATAAAAATATCAAGGCTGCTGAAAGAGAAATAAAAGCACAGACAGCATGAACTAAAAGAAATATAGGATGCTCTAGGGACTTAAATGATAGATTATATAAATGTAGGAAATATAAATAAATAGTCGCAAGACAAAGACAACTGATGAAATAAGGATAATATTCATGATGCTTCTCCAGAAAGCTCATGAACAACCTTCTACAACCTATTTCTGACTCACTGAGAAGGTTTTGTACATGAATAACACTAAGAAACTGACATTTACAGCTATTACTGTAAATAGATGGCTAAAGTAGACAACATTTACAGAAAAATAGGTAGCTGATATTTTATATCTGTGTAATCTTAGAGACAAATGAAAAAGGGTACAAAATCTCTTTATTGTCCTCAGGTAGGAAGCACTTTTCTGTCCACTCAATATTAATATTTGTTTTCATTTTTTGATTTTTAATTTTTTTTTAGGTTGGGCCTTGATCTTATACAAGGCTGACTGATAGTTCACTGTGTAGTCTCATGGTAGCCTCCTGAGTACTGGGCTTGAAATCATGTACCACCATGCCCAGCTAATATTAACATTTATGAGAAAAATCATATTGATACCTTTTAAAATGTTTTATTTATTTAGAAAGATACAGACAGAGAGCGTGATGGAAAGAAAAGGAGAGAGGGAGAGACTGTGTGCATCAGGGCCTCTAGCCCCTGCAAATGAACTTCAGATGCATGTACCACTTTGTGCATCTTGCTTTATGTGGGTATTTCAGAATTGAACCTGGGTCATTAGGTTTAGGAGGCCAGAGCCTTAACTGCTGAGCCATTTCTCCAGCTCCAATACTGATATTTTTAAGTTGCTACACAGCATCAAATCATTGGATTATCCACCCCAATATTCTGTCTCTCTCTTAACTGATATTTTCGGAATAATGACATAGTGTTCATTAAATCTGACTCTAACTTTCTGTAATTCCATGTTACTATCAATTAACAATTGATCTTCAACCTATTTTTGTCATTATTATGTATTATTTCACTGAATAGTAAATTAAGAGATTTCATTTTACATCCCATGCATCATATATATGTAATAATTTGGTTTCTTTTGAAATTTGCTTTGATTTCGTGTGTGTGTGTGTGTGTGTGTGTGTGTGTGTGTGTGTGTGTTGGCAGCAAGAGCATATATATGTCACTTCACACATGATGATGTCAGAGGACAACCTTGTGGTTTTGGGTATTGATCTTCTCCTTCAACCTTCTTTGAGACATGGTCTCTTATTGCTGTTTTGCACTGGAAGGGCTAATCTAGCTGGCCTATCAGCTTTTGGGTTCTCCCTTCTCCACTTTCCATTGCCACAGGTATATTGGGATCACAAATGTATGTTATGTTGCATCTGGCCTTATGAGGGTGCTGAGTGCTCAAGTTTGGCTCAAAACTTGGTGGGCAAGCTTGCAAGGTTAACTACTGAGTTCTATAACCAGGCCCTAAATTTTTTTAAACTGTATTATGGGATTTATTGCTAAAATCTTTATCATATTTGTAAGTTTATAATTTTGGAAAGACTATTCATTTTTTTCTTAGTTGTCTTAATCAGGTAGAGTTTTATGTTCTAATTTATTCTTACCTGGATAGAAATAAACAACATAGATTTAAAATTTTGTCAGTTCTAGTTGTCCTAAGTCACATGCCCATTATTCCTTCTTGGAATGCAGATTAGAGATTAGTGAGAGAAAGGACTGATTGTGTGGCTCTTCACTATCGGTGACTGTGTGACATGAGACACTAGCTGCAGAATCTTAAGCAAGGCAGCAAGAACATGGCCACAAAAGTGAACTCAACATGGATCATAGATCCAAATGTAAAAATGCTAAAAAAAATTCTTGCAAGATGAAAAGAAAGAAATTCAGATGAGATTGGGTATGATGATGACTTTTGGGGGATGTCCAGTACCTCACATATGGTAAGCAAGTTATCTAATACATAGATATATTTACAGCCCACATGATGATACTTTTTATTTAACACAAATCAAAATCCCTGGAAGGAAGGAAGGAAGAAAGGAAGGAAGGGAGGGAGGGAGGGAGGGAGGGAGGGAGGGAGGGAGGGAAGGAGGGAGGGAAGGAAGGAAGGAAGGAAGGAAGGAAGGAAGGAAGGAAGGAAGGAAAGAAGGAAGGAAGGAAGGAAGGAAGGAAGGAAGGAAGGAAGGAAGGAAAGAAAGAAAGAAAGAAAGAAAGAAGGAAGGATGGGGAAAGAAAGGAAGAAAGAAAGAAGTTAGACCTTGTTTATATTTCATATTACTCTGTCTTCTGCAAAAAGCAATGGTATTGAGCAGGAGACAATAAGCCTACAGCCTGAAATAAATATTGGCAAAAGTCTTAAAGATATCTCAGGCTATGATGGCTAAAATGTACTGAGAACTCCTAAAATGCATCAAGGCTAAAACAACCTAATTTAAAAATGAGCCAAAGAATTTTCCAACACTCCATGGAAGATAAAGTAATTGACATAAGCATTAGGAAGGTGTGCTGTGCTATAGCATATGTCATTGGGGAAGTGCAAGTCAAAACAATACCTCTGGTGTCAACAATAGGCATGACATGTTACTCCATACCTCTTTGAACAGTCAAAATTCAGAGAACTGACAGCATCAAATGCTGACAGAAATGCTAGGCAGGAGGAGCTAGCCATCCCTGCTAGGAGGACTACAAACATGGCCCAGCCACAGAGGAATGGTGTGTCAGTCTCTCCTTGAATTAATCACTTAGTTTTAAATGAATGTTCATAGAATCTCGAATTCAAGTCACCAAAGCTTAGATGCAATCAAGATGTCCTTTAGTAAGTGAATGAGTAAACTATGGTGTCTCCAGGTAGTGGATCGTTCTTCAGCTTTATAAAGAAATGACATATAAGGCCATTGAAAGTCATTAGAAAGAAAAAAAGAAGAAGTAGAACTTTCTAAGTGAAATAAGTCAATGTGGATAGTCGTTTATTGTATTATTCCAATTATAGGACAGCTTGAGAAAAGCCAAATTATGGAAGCATTAAAAAGAACATGGTTGCAAAGGGCTCTGGGTAGGGCTGGATTACATGGAGTGCAGAACATATTTTGGGTAGCGAAGCGACTCTGTATGATGACATAATGATGGATGGTTCCTTACACATTTCCAAATCCACATCACGTTCACCAACAAGAGTGAGCCCACTCTCTATCATGGACAAGGCTTTTAATGGTGAGTAATGCAGGTTCATCAGGCTTAATAAATGCTCCTCTCTGGTGAAAGATGTTGATAAGGAGGGCATACTGTGCAGGTCTGGACACAAGCGATACTTAGGAAACCTATGAAACTTCATTTCACATTTTGCTGTGATCCTAAACCTGCTCTAAAAAAACAAAGATGCAAAACATAAAAATATGCATTGCTTGTCTAATCAAAGGCCTGTCATCCTTCCTCTAACAATTGAACTCTTGCTGTATGTGAAGTATCAGGGAAGAGACTGGCAAATGATTTGGAGAAATCCTTAAGTAACTACTCCACAGGATCACCTCCGAAACTGACAGTTTACTACCCTGAATAGCACATTTTACAGGTCAAGGATATGAAGTCTAAATACTCTTGGCAAATCTCAGCAGCTCAGAAAGCAGGGCAAGGTTGGAAATGGGGATTCAAGTCCTGAGTATTTAACACTGAGCATCATTTCCATGGCAGTAAATGGGGGCGGGGGCAAGGCAGCTGTAAGTGCCTCGCACTAGTGTTTATCCAGCAGTGCTCTGCCCTTACTTACGGCCCAGTCCTGAAACCCACCCGGGCCCCGGACCCCTCTGGGTGGGTATTTCCTTTTTCCTCAAGCACTGTGACTCCATTCTGTTTGTTATTCTTTCATCACGGTTGCTGTAGAACGCACAAACGCACAATGGAGGCACAATACTCACACGAGCGCGCGCGCGCGCGCACACACACACACACACACACACACACACAATAACATTTTCCCCCCACGTTCAGTCCCAGTCAGCTCTTAAATTTACAGTCCATCTGGTTGATTGTTTCTGGAGAAGAGAGGGTCCCAAGTCTGGGAAAATTTGCTTCTTTCCCTCCCCCCCCCCCCCACACCTGTATTCCTCTCTGCCCAACTTCTGGCTCTCACTCCACCTTCAAAAGAAAAGACATATTGCCTGCCTGGAAGGCTGCAACCAGGTCTATTATAAAATAGCAAAGAAAACATACAGCCTAGAGCTAGGTCTGAAGTGACCCCGCCCAAGTCCTCCCTGGACAAAACCCCAGGGAAGTAGTTAATTCCAGGACCAAGGAAGCAATTGGCGAGTGATGTTTGGCTCCCCACCCAGCCCAGGCCAGGCCGACCCTTTCCCATAGGTCTCCAACTCCTCCTCTTCTTCCTCCTCAGGGTTTTCTGGGGTTTCGTCACCGAGCCACACAAAGTAGCTTCTCGGAAACCTTGGTGGATTCTGCTGAGCAGGGAGGGAGGAAGGGGCGAGTGGGGAGGCGGGGTGAGGTGAGCCAGGGCTCTTCTGGCTGCAGGACACACAGGCGCACACACGCCCACGCCCCACCCAATGAGGTGGCGGTGGATGGTGGCTGCGCGACCCCCTCCCCTGGCGCCCGGTGCAGAGGACAAGGGATCGCCGCCACCGCCGCGTCCCTTCGCGCCGTCCCCGCCCGGAGCGACCTGCGGCAGTGGGAGGAGGGACGTGGGGTGGGGACCCGGGTGTCCGGGGAGCCGCGCTGGAGACGGAGCTGGGCGGGGTTGCCGCCTCCCTGGGCGCGTCTTGGCCGGAGGGGCGCAGTGTCAGTGCAGGCCTCCTCGGCGCTCCAGGGGCGGCTGCCGGCTTTCCAACCCCCTGGGCTCAGCTCCCCGGGCTGGGCTAGCCTGGGTACCAGCGGCTGGCATCCCTCTGAGCTACAGGATCGCGGAGAAAGAGGAGGCGGCCGCGGGAAGGAGACCTGGGGAGAGAGGGCGTGTTCCCTGCGCAGGCTTCTCCCCTGGGCCAGATCCTGCAGGTGCACCCACAGGTTGGGCATGTCCTGCGGGCCAGGTCACAGGTGAGTGCCTTTTCTCTTGCTTCTCTAGGGTGGCGGGCAGGGATGCTACTCGTTGCCTCGGTCTCCGCCTCAGCTGCCACACCCACCTGTGTCCCTTTTCACTGGAGTAGGACTTGGACAGTGGAGTGTGCGTTAGGACACTTGGAGCGCCCAGGAAGGAAAACCTGGCGCGGGTCCTCAAAGGACCAGCTGGAAGACCACTATTTCCATAGCTAGGCTGCTCGTCTGCCCGGTCTCATGGCGTGAGTTTGCTGCCATATTCTGAAAATGCGGAAAGGAAACCAACCTTAGCGTTCACTGTGTCTTTCTATGTACTCCAGCAGAGTTGTTAAATGGGTTTTTGGGTTTTAGTACCGGGACCAGCTCATATTTCTTTACTACCAAACACCATGTGGTGTAATCCGCATGAGCAGAGCCCAGAGCTCAAGACCAGTTTAGAGGACTGGCCCTGTGGGAGACCCGAGATGCAGGCAGGCATTGGCTTAGAGCTCACTGTTGCTAGGAATGGGTCAGCACGATCTCAACACAGTTCCTTTTCCACAAGACGGTAAGCACTTCCTAGTGAAATTCAGATCATGTTTAGATCATTGTGTTTTTGTACGACTGCATCTGAGAGTACCCTGCGCTGTGACAAGAAAACAAACAAACAAAAAAAGCCTTTTGTGTTCTTTGTACGAGGCAAAAGATTAAAACAAAATTTTCAAGTTAAAAACTTTATTGCCAGCTCTTGAGATCATAGTAAATGTGTTACACGTTTTTTAAGTTCTAGTATTCATAGTAAGTTATTATATTCTCTAAGGTAAGAGCAATTTTCATAAGAAGCTTAGAGTTTTTTGACTCTCATTTCAAAAAAGACAAAGACCAAATCAACATAAACTTTTAAACAAAAGATAGATTATGTTTTAGCTGCTAAGTGTTAAACCAGTGTGTGGGGGAGGGTTGTTCATTTCTGTTCAGAAATACTGCTAGTGGTCTGTCCTAGAGCCTCCTCCCATGCATAGGAGAAAAAAATTCTATTTCTATTTTGGTAATATAAATACATTTTCAATATTTTTGTTTTCACTACAATCAAACTTTGTTTCTATGCAAACAAAATTTTAAAGTAACAGTAGTGATTTCAAGGGAAGTTTCCAGTTGGAAGGAATCCAATGTCTAATTATTTTAACTGAGGAGGGGTGTAAAATGTGTGGTGATTCCCGTGTGCAGAGCTGGGCTGACAGTTGACCTGCTGCTTCAGAGCAAAGAAAGCTGAGTCAGATTTGGTTCTCTGCCAGGAGCATCCTGTGCCGCTTGATAACTCAGGGGCTGAAGGTAACCATAGGATCCTGTGATAACTCCTCTGTGTTTTTGCTGCCTGTTGCTGAGCTGAGTTGTGGCAGCCAAAAGAAAGTAAGAAATTCAGAGGAAGAATCAGTGTAGAACTGAGCACTTTATTTATTTATTTGTTTTTGATTGGTTCAATTCATTTCACCATGTCAGGAAAAGAACAACCAAAGTTTGCATTTTCAAAGACCATACAATTTACATTTATCTAATTTGTATTCCTGTTAGATATGCAAATGACTTTAAAGTGACAGAAGCTTTTGTATGGTATTGTTCTAAAACAAATCATGATACTTTAAAGGAGCTATTGTTTATTGAGGTAAAGGGTCAGCTTAGATGTCACAATGGAAGTAATTTGTGATTTCCCCTCAAACTCTACCTCAGATACTGTCTCCAAATCTTCATAAGTGGATCCCCATTCACCAGTGTCAAAATCAGTTATTCTCTTTTCTTCATGGCTCCATTTCAATCTTGTTGTACCTATAGAGACCTGTCAGTCTCCTAACCCAAACATATCGCTGTCCCATTATAATTTCTCATGGATCACAACCACCTTCTTTACAACATCTTCATAGCCACCAAGCTATTTCATGTCATCATCATAATTCCTTGAACTTTGCTGCAGAACTCACACTGGTCATTTTAATTCTGTAATTTGCTCTTTATAGTTCACTCTACCTACACTCAAAGACATACCATTATGTCTGGCCCCAAAAAGACCCACTGCCTGTGACTGCATAAAAAATCCAAAATGTGCACAACACCAAGATTGATTAGTAGTGGCATCAAAGTTCTCCGTTGGCAGGGAGTTTATTTCATGATATTTTTCTCATTTCCATCCTTAATGGAATTCACCTTCTAGTCATTTTCTGCTCTTGCTGCTCAGGTCTTTTAGTACATGGAACACAGGAAGGAATAAAACTCCCCAAGGACTTCTCAATTGCTGTCCTCAATGTTTGGGCTATCTCCCCCCACCCACACACACATGTTCTTTCCATGGCCAACTCTTTCACAAACTTTACACCTTAGATCAATGGTCTCAGTCTCCAAGAGATCATTCTTTCTTTTAATTTTTCCTATGATTCTTATTTTTGACGTTTTGTTTTTATTTTTTTTTATAGATTTTTATTTATTTATTTGAGAGCGACAGACATAGATAGAGAGAGGGAGAGAGAATGGGCACGCCAGGGCCTCCAGCCACTGCAAACCAACTCCAGACGTGCGTGCCCCCTTGTGCATCTGGCTAACATGGGTCCTGGGAAGTCGAGCCTTGAACCGGGGTCCTTAGGCTTCAGAGGCAAGCACTTAACTGCTAAGCCATCTCTCCAGCCCTTGACGTTTTATTAACAGCCTTCATTCACATACACAATGTACCTTGATCTTATAAGCCCCTCCTACCACTCCTTTGTCCCCTATTCCCTGTTCTTCCCCCACTGAACTCCTTGTTCTTTCCAACTAGACCCTCCTCTATTTTGATGTTATCATTATTTTGCCCTTACATTATGTAGGTCTTATGTAGGTAGTTTCAGCAGCTGTGAGGTCTTGAGTGCAATGACTACTTTGTGTCTGGAAGACAGCATTCCAAAGTACTCCAGCCCTTTCTTTGGCTCTTACCTTCTTTCTGCCCCCTTGTCCACAGTGGTCCCTGAGCAAGAGTATCATTTCACTATGTGAAAGCAGGTAGTCTGCACTTCATCTTGGTCTTGATGCTTTGTATTTTCTCTGAAGTGATTATACTATGCAAGGATTTTGCAGACTTGTACACCAAATCATTCAAAGGAAAGCACACACACGTGTGTGTGTGTGTGTGTGTGTGTGTGTGTGTGTGTGTATTCATTGCATCCATTAATATACAAAATTTATATGTCTTATGGTTTAGTATTTTAATTTACTGAATACACATTATGGTACAACTTTGGGCTTTGATTTTGAAAAGGAAAAATTAAAATATCCTGAGATCTATCCCCATATTTCAGCAGTGTAAACAACAATGTGTTCACAGATAAGAAGATTATAATGTATTCTTAGGAAGGCAGTGACCACAAATGGATTAAAATATATTTTAAGGAAAAATTAGAGTATATAAACTAATATGAATATAGTATGAGTGAATCCTAGTCTGCAATTATGACATTATTAGGTTTAAGTTCTCTATAACTATGGATTTGAGGGTCACTGAAATCACCAAGTTTAAAATACTGCTTTGCAATAAGTTCAGAGACCTAAGTGAAATCATGTCATCAAAGTCTAGTGAGAGGTTCCTGAGGCAGAAATTCAAGGTTTAGATTATCTGAGTTGGTGTTCACTCCATCTATAAATGATAACTCCAGTTATCAGTTATCTCATGAATCCAAAGCACTCATTAAGGAATGCTGAGGGAGAGGTGAGTTATAAAGACTCATCACTACTATGTCGGTGGAAATGAGGGCTTCAGCGTTTACACACATAACACATGCATGAGTACATATGACAACAACAAACACCCACACATTTTGTATGGCAATGAGCCTGCTACTACTTTATTTTGCTGAGAATTTAGCTTTGGATGACCAGGTCTAATTATATCATCTATCTCTATCTCTGTCTAATCTATATCTATATCATCTATATCTATATCTGTATCTATATCTATATATATTGCACACTCTGTTTGGTTGATTTTGAGAGACAAACTTTCATGATATCCCTGGGTATCCCTGGATCCTAGGATCCCAGCATATCCTTCAGGATAACCTGAAGCACTCTGTGGCACAGAATAGCTATGAACTCACAATAATCTTCCTACCTCAGTCTTTCTTCTGAGTACTGTGATGTAGGTATGAATCTCCACACCCATCTCCTGTAGATTTTTAAGCTGTTGTCTTGGTTTTGGTTGCATATTTACTTTTCTCTTTCATCATGCAGGACTACATTATTTCATGAGTTTTCACTACATATTTTGTGCAATTTGCAATGCAGATGGTCCTTGTTGGTGCAGTAGAGGGTAGTGTATTATCTGTACTAATTAAAAAAGTTCCTCCCTTTATACATCACAAATTACCTAATTTATTCTTATGTGGGACTGTGGTGATAGTTTCAGAACTATGTAGATTTAGATCATCACTCAAGAATGCCAGGTCATAAAAAAATGGAGCACATCGTCTTTAATCTCAGCACTTGGAGGCAGAGGTAGGAGGATCACTGTGAGTTCAAGGCCAGCCTGAAACTACATAGTAAATTCTAGGTTAGCCTGGGTTACAGTAAGACCCTACCTCAGAAAACCATATAATAAAAGAATTTTACATAATTTTATAACATATTATATATGAGGTGTCGTGGGAGAGCATAAGAGGGTGTATATACATTACTTTTTGGAATATGAGAGAACAGTTTGGGATTGTGCCATCCTCCATCATACAAAATGTAATTTCTTCATTGAAGGTTTTACTTACTCTTTCTCCTCTATATTGTTGGAAGGAAATGGCCTTGAGCAACAGGTAAAGCCATCAGCCTTTGGCAATGAAAGAGGAGAGAAATGTGGAATACTGAAATGCTTATGGTTGGTAAGGATAAATGCCAGGCCATGATAAAGAGGGAAGGAGGAAGGGATGTCTTGAACAGTGCCAGCACAATCAGACATAGATCAACGTGAGATGGCATTATGGATAAAATTGGATTCTGTTACACCTTTTCAGCCCCACAGTGGAAGTTTTCCTTCTTTCTTTAAAATTACAATGATTTTTTTGTAAAATATTTTTCTTGCTTCTTTAATACAGGAAGTGGAGTTCTTTTAAATATTAAAAGTGACATATAAGAAGGACCCACAAATATGATGTATTGTTGGTAAAACACATCATTGAAATTTCATTGCTACTTGTTTTTTATGATTTTTTTTTCTTTTGTATTTATTTATTTATTTATATATGATGTGTCCACGGTTTGAGGTTGCTACATCACAGATACAAGCAGGAAAAAAAAAAAATCAAAAACAAACACCACCAGCCAAACAGAACCACATGCAAGAACAAACTGGACAGTAAAACAGTAGGGGACAGGCAGTAAACACCAGGGACCCAGGCAGAGTTCAGAGCGTTATACATACCTTTAGACTGGAATCAGATCTTTCCCAAACAAACCTTAAGGCTGGAGGACCCCAGGATCCACCACCGCGTGACACCTCTTCCAGCTAGGTGGCTGGAAATCCAAGTTTTAGTAAAACACCTGAGTCTATTTGGGGTACATTCATTCAAAGTACCACAATAGTTAACCTCATTATTTCTGTAAGAGCTTTTACAAACATAACAGAGCTATAATAATCTACATTTGCAATTAAACAGAGCAAGCCATGTAGTTACAATACTAGAGGAAACAAGAAATATTTAATATCATGTAAATTTTCATTTTATAGCTTGATTATGGAGCATGTATTTAAGTTAATCAAAAATGGCAAGTTAGATTGAAATTTGAAAAAAAAAATCTGTGCCTTTTAAGTGTTTTTATGTTATATTAGAAGTTTCTTGGTCTGGGGTACCATTGTAGCACTCTGACTTGATTTTGCAATTATTAGAATATTTTCTTTGCTTTAATATGAAATAATGAAAGCAGAAAAAAGAAAATTCTTAACATAGGCCTGAGTTAAAGATACAAAATAAAGAACAGTTATATTAGGAAGGAGGATATGTATATGAAATGTTTATAGAAAAGTTCCCATGGAGAAGAATTTGGAATGAAGGCACACACAGAAGATATTGGGTAATAAGTGATGTAAAAGTAAAGGAAGCAGAATGATCATGCGGACGAGGGAAGAGGGAAATGGTTTGTTTGAACTATTCCCATGTTCTGAAAATTAAGAATTTAGAATTTTCATTAACAAAGCATAAATATGTATAGTATTATAAAATTGATATATTCAAATGTAGCCCAAACTCACAGGATTTATTCTCAAAGAGTAAGTTATTTGTGTCATTTAATGTTTTGTTAAAATTAGTGTTTTAAGATTACCCTTAAGAGTTTTTAAAGTATTTTTAGAAAATTAATTGATTCTACACTATGGGTATAATAATTATATGTGCAGATTATTTTATTTTGCTGTTAGTACTAGAATTCAAGGTCAGCTAGAGCCTAGGAGTGTGTACTTGTCTCCAACAATATTTTAAAAAGAGAATTGGACTTTTGAATTCAATGATATAGCTCAATCTTTTAGAGTAATTATGGGTTGAGTAGCTTATCTGCCCAGCTACTAAGATTTTACCAAAACCAGGAGGCTGGAGACATGGCTGAGTGGTTAAAGGCACTGACTTGCAAAGCCTGACAGCCTAAGTTTGATTCCCCAGTGTAGACCCAAGGCCAGATGCTCAATGTGACACATGTGTCTAGAGTTTATAGCATTAGGAGTCTCTGGTGCAACCTCATTTTCTCTGTGTCTCTCTTGCATTTTTCTTCCATCTCAAATGAATAAATGAAAATATTATTAAAGGGCTGGAGAGATAGCTTAGCTGTTAAGGTGCTTGATGATGAAACCTAAAGAACCAGGTTTGACTCCCTGGAACCCAAGTTAACCAGACACACAAGGTGACACTTCTGCACAAAGTCACACATGTGCACAAGGTGTTGCACACATCTGGAGCTTGATTGCAGTGGCTGGAGGCCCTGGAACACTAATTCTCTTTCATAAAAAAAAAATTACAAAGGAACAAAAAGAAATATGTCACACATGGTAAGGTAACCACAACAAAATATAGGTGAAGATATGGAGAAATTAAAACCTTTGCATACTATTAAGAGAAATTAAAATGATGTAGCCACCTTGAAACTAAAGTTACTATGTGAAGCCTCCTCAAGAAAGAAGACAGAGACAGGAGGATCCCTGGGACGTGTGGGCAAGCTAACCTAGCTAAATCACTGAACTCTAGTTTCAGTGAGAAAGCTTTTTTCCTGGGTTAGAGTGAGACCATACTTCAAAAAACCAAAATAATAATAATAACAATAAAGCAGAAAACAACTGAGGAAGAAAAAAAATATATAAAATATAACTATTACAATTCAGCACCCCAACCCTGTGTACATATCCAAAGAAATTGAAATCAGGATATCAAGAGATATCCACAGTCCTCTATTCATAAAAATATGTTTTTCACAATAGCACAGTATTAAAAAAAAGTTGTTGAGATAAATGGATAAAGGAGATGTGATATATACATACAAAAACATATTCAATTGAAAAAGGAGAAAATCCTAGTATTTCTGTCAATATGCATGAACTTCAAAGACATTTAAGTGAAATAGGTCAAGCACAGGATAAATACCACATGATTCCCATATACATGGCATATCTAAAATGATGAAAATTAATAGGTACCTAAAATAGAAAGGTGGTTACCATAGAATGGAGCTGGGAAATGATGTGTTAGTTTTTTCAATGGTTATAAAATTACTTACACAAGCTTAAAAGTTCTAGATGTCCACCACACTAATATACATATATTTAATATGGTGTTGCATGTTAAAAGCTGTTTGAAAGCCTATTGAGATGGGACTCGGTGGCTCACTGATTATGTAACAGTTATTAGACCCTATGTTTGATATACAGTATGGAGCAATCAAACCCATAAACCTTTTAATCATGATGTAATGGCACACACTGTCTTGCAAGCTACTCATGAGTCTGAAACATGAGGTTGGCTTCAGACTCTCAAAATTGAGACTAGACTGGGCACTACACTGAGACTTTATCACAAAAAATAATATTCATTAAGAGAGTATATTTATACCAAAATATGCAAGAATGGAAGAGTAAAGTAATAGAAGAAAACTTTTGAGTGTAGTGATGGTATGTTAAAATTGACATGTAAAATAATCTTGTAAATGGTGATGATATTGTAGAATAGAGATCTAAAATGTAGATTGTAAAATGTACATTAAATATGTGTTGCTTTTTCATAGTAATTATAACACAATAATTTTTAAAGGTGACCATACTTTGTTCCTAAGAACATTTCTTATTAAGCCTTACATGTTGTTCTTCACATAATTGTTCACACATAATACATATTTATTGTACAAATGTGTGTGCTCAATTTTTTACTTAAAATCATTTTCTTCACTAAAAGTTACTTTCTAAGAATGAGAGCAAAATATTGACACTAACTTTGTAACTATACTTAGCCCTTTTCCTTGTAAAATCCAGAGGAATTGAGTCATTTCATATTTCATACACAGAACAGGAATAGTGCTCCCTTCTTCATCTTGACTCCGATTATTCCCACCAATCCTGCATAACATTTAGCTTCCTTTGGACAAACATACAGTATATTTTAAAATGCACAGACGTTGGTGAATTAAAAAGCTAAAACACAAATCCTTTCCTAAAAGCAAGGTATTGGTGAGATGCTGAAGAGGTGGGCTAAGGGGTAGGGGAGAAGTGTTAAAATCTTCAGCTTGTCTTGGTCTGTGAACAATCATTAAGCCTCATCTGGTTGGCCTCCGAAATGAGCAGGTCAGGAGTTGGCATCGAGACTGGCACTAGTGCCATTGAGGTTTGTGGGGAAGGAAGCCCTGGCAGGGATCCCAAAGCTGGTGGAGTGCGGAGTCCCAGGCTCCTCAGGACATCCCACGGAAGGTTCAACATTGCTATTCTCAGCATTTTTTGTCCCCCTAGAGTTTAAAATAATCCTCGCCTTCCTTCTTCCTTTATTGCATATCTTTATTCCTTGAGGAAGTTTGTCCTGAGAAGCTAAATGGGCATTATTGTGGGCATGGTAGATAAAGCCAAGAGTAAAATACCAGAAATGATGCTGATTTTGAGAAAGATAAAAAGCACACTGATTCCTCACAGTCATATTATGATAAGTGCTATGAAGGAGAACAAGGCAGGACAAAGAACTGAAGGATGGATTATTATTTTTTTGAAGTAGGGTCTCACTCTAGCTGAGGCTGACCTGGAATTCACTATGTAATCTCAGGGTGGCCTCAAACTCACAGTGATCCTCCTGCCTCTGCCTCCCAAGTGCTGGAGTTAATACGTGTGCTACCACCATGCCTGGCTGAAGGATGGATTATTTAACAAGGTTGGTGTGGTAGTGTGAATGTATGGTGCCATAGACTCAGGCTTACAACTTGTGTCTCCAGTGGACATAGCCTTACTGGGGAAGAGGTGTGTCATTGGGGCAGGTCTTAAGTCCAATTCAAATGTGTGTGGAGCAGTTTGAGCTCTGGAGGTTTTAGTGGCCCTGGCTGTTGGGTGAAGCCTTTCTGCTTGGATCTATGGAAGTGAGCCAGCTTCTTCTGACATTGATGCTGTTCTCCTGGAATTTGTCAGACCAAAATAAACCCTTTCCTCCCATAAGCTGCTTCTGGTCAAGTGTTTGTCCAACAACACAAAGCAGACTATAAACGGGTGGTCAGAAAATCTTTGAGAAAGAACATCTAAGCCAAAGCACTAGGGAGGTGAGGAAGTGAGAGGACTCATTCAGCAACTGGAGAGTTGGCCTCCTCACAGGGAGCATCGATTACAAAACCCGTACAACATGTGTGACCTTTCACCTACTTGCAAGAAAACTAGGGTGGCTGACAGGAAGAGAGCCAACTGAAAATAATAGATGAGAGATTATTATTATTATTATCAATCTTGCATACTTGTTCCTTTGATCAGGCAGTGCTACATTGACAAACATGGGTCAAACCTCAGGAAGCAATGACCATGCCTTATTTTAGTTGAATCCCTTGGCCCTTGCTGGATATATGTAACACAATCAGATCAAATGTTTGATGAACTTCTGACTGTCTAATTATTTTGCTACTTTTTGATGATTCATATACAAATTTTTACCATCTTTTCCCATGTGCAATGGATTCTTTGTATGCTATTGTATGGTATGACAAAGGTTAGAATTACAGTAATCTTTGTTCAAATTCTGGACAGTAAGTGGTAACAGCAGAATGATACTTTGGACTGATTTTTATGACAGTGGCTTCATATACTAATGAAACACTACTGATCAGCAAAGATAAACCAAGAATACACACCTGCGTCTCCTCAGAGATGACCCATTCACAGGTGCAATGACAGGTGTCTTTCTCATACTAAAGATTACTCTCACACACACGTCTATTAATGTATACACATATCATTAAATTTACCATTGTAATCACTACTAATTTCACAGCACATTATTCTACATCATTAATGTCTATCCATCTTCAGACCTTACTCAGCATTCTCAACTAATTCTGTACAATCAAATAATCACTTCCTGTTCTACCCTGTCATCCACACCTAGTACCTTTAAACAGTCACTTTGGCACTTGGTAACCACTATTTTACTATTATTCTAGGTAACTCCTATAGGTGTAACCATACAGTAATTGCTTTGTATAACTGTGTTAGTTTCTTTAGTATCATATTTTCAAGGTTCGATGTGTGGTAGCATGTCTCAGAATCCCATTCACTTTTAAGCTTGGGTAATGTTCTGTTGCATGTACATAGCACATTTTTCTGATTCATCCCTGTTGATGGGCATTTGGGTTGTTTCCAGATTTAGACTATTGTGAACAATGTTGCAACAAACATCTGTGTACACATTTCTGAATGTGACCACATATCTGAATGTTCCTTAAGTTCTTTGAAATTTAAGTTCTTGAAATTTATAATCATATTGTAATTCTAAGTTTACTTTTTTGAAGAGCTATTATACTGTTATCCATAAAAGCTGAGCTGTTTTTCCATTTCCATAAGCAATAAATAAATGTTCCAAATTCTGTTCACTCTCTTAATAGCCATCCTAGTGGGAATGAAGTAGTTTCATCTTGATTTGATTTAGATTTCTCTAAAGACAAGGAATGTTCAGATATTCCCATGTTCTTGTTGATCATAGTTTAAAATATTTTTTGCTTCACGGTGTTTATAATGTAGTATGAGTGTGTATGTGTATATGTGTGGTGTGCAGTGTGTAGTGTGTTTCTGTGTGGTAGGCATGTGGTGTGTGCACATGTGGGTAGCCTTGTGGTGCCCCATGTGCTTGTATGTGGTAGAGTGCACTTACCTGCAGTGGTAGGAGCAGAATGTTAGATGTCCCACTCCATTACCCTTCACATAGTCTTATTTGAGCCAGAGACTCTTATTGATGATAGAGTTTTCCATATTGTCATGAGCTCTGGTGATTCCTGGATCTTTGACCCAATTATGGTATTGGGGCTACAACATGCTTGACATGGGTTCTGAAGATTTGAACTTGGATAGTTTCAGGACCCCACAAGCCTCTCATCATGCTTGTGCATAAAGTGCTCTTAACCACTTAAGCCATCTCTTCAGCTCAATTATTGTTTCTATTCTTTGGAGGAATATTGTTTCAGATACTTTGCTCACTTTCAGTCGAAATTTTTCTTTTAATGTTGTTCAGTTGTAGGAGGGAGTCCTTTGTATGTTGTTTATACTATTTGTTTTTATCAAATTTGCATATATCTTTTCCCTCTGACAGGTTGCCTTTTTACTTTCAGATAATGCAGAAAAGTTTTAATTCTGACAAAGCCAAATTTAGTGAATTGTTATTTGCTCACCAGTAATATTGGTCAAGTCTGAGAAATTATTACCAAATTCATTGGCGTTTTCTACATGTCTTCTTAGTTTTATAGTTGTTCTCTCCTATGTATCTCATTGGCTTGCAGGATTTTTTTTTAAATTCTATGAACATTACATATTCTGTAAATCTCTGATTTCTCCTAACTCAAAACTTCCAAAAGTTCTGGGTTTTAGTCTAAAAGTGTTACTTCCCTTTCAGTTGCATCCATTTCATTTTGTTTTATTTGTTGTAAGATAAGGTAAACATTTAAATTATTTAAAGAACAGGGAGATTCCTAGTCATAAACTCATATCTCATACTCTCCGATGGGGTTCATTCATGTATCTGATTAGTTCTATAAGTGAAATTGTTGGGGTTTGGTTGCATTGTGAGGATCTCTTGGTTCCTTGTCTAACCAGTGGTTTATTAAATGTCATGATTAAGGGAAACACACATTCTGACTTGCTATGGTTAAAATCCCCACAGACCCTAGCAATATGTGGCATTCAATTACATTTGAGTGAGTAAACACATGAGCCAGTTAATGAAAATGAAATACTACTTGTTTCCTTAAGTCTTAGAAAAACCAGTGATTTCTGCCCTTTGTCATCATGTTAGATTCATTGGAACAAAATTAGCACCTTCTTCTCTTTTTCTCTTAAGTCTTAATAACGATACTAATTTTTACCAAGTTTATTTAGAGGTTTTACTTTTTCAGCAAAGTTTACCACTGAGAATTAAAGACTGAATGTTGGAGTTTATACTCACACGTATTTATTGTCATGTTAGTCTTTGTAGAAGTAAAATTCCTCAGGCATTTACTTCCCATTGGCTGGATACTAGTAAATGAAAAATGGTGACTAAAGAAATTCAGCATCATTGGGCTGGAGAGATTGCTTAGTGGTTAAGCACTTGCCTGTGAAGCCTAAGGACCCCGGTTTGAGGCTCGACTCCCCAGGACCCACGTTAGCCAGATGCATAAGGGGGTGCACGCATCTGGAGTTCATTTGCAGTGGCTGGAGGCCCTGGCACGCCCATTCTCTCTCCCTCTCTCTATATGCCTCTTTCTCTCTCTGTCTGTTGCTCTCAAATAAATAAAAATAACAAAAAAAAATTAAAAAAAAAAGAAATTCGGCATCACAAAATTAAGTTTTATAATTTCATGAAAAATGGCTTAGCAATTAAGGCACTTGTTTGTGATGCCTAAGAACACAGGTTTTCCTCCCTAGTACTCAGCCAAATTCACATGATAGTGCATGTGCACAAAGTCACACATTCACACAAGGTGGCACAGGCATATGGAGTTCAGTTGCAGTGGTTGGAGGTCTTGGCATGTCAGTACCCTCTTTCTCTCCCTTTCTGTCTCTCTCTCTCTCTCATGCTCTCTCCTATAAAAATTAAAAATACAATATTAACACCATTTTTAAAATATTTTTATTAATTTGCAAGCAGAGATATAGATGGGCACACCAAGACCTTCAGAAGTTTGCAAATGAACTTGAGACACATGTGCCATTTTGTAGATCTGGCTTTACGTGGGTACTGGGGAATTGAACTCATGTGTCAGGCTTTGTAGACTAACACCTTATTCCATCTGTTCAGTCCCCTGAACACCATTTTTAAATCAACTATCCAATGTGCTAAATACAACAGTGATTAAAAGAAGCTATGTCTGTCTGTGTGGTGCTTACCTTCTCTTGCTGGGACAAAACCCCTGACAAAGATAGCTGGTAAGAGGAAAATTTTTATTTTATCTTACAGTCTTTAGGGGAATCTCCATGATGACAGGGGAAAGCATGGCATTAGCTTAGACATCACCTCTCCCACAGCAGGTGGACAACAGCAACAGCAGAGCAAGCTGAGCTCTAGCAAAGGGGACGTGGTTATAACACCCCTAAGTGTGCAACCAACAACACACTTCCTTCAGCAAAGTTTCACCACTCAAATTGCCACCAGCTGGGGACCAAGCGTTTAAATCACATGAGTTTATGGGGGACATCTGATTCAAACCACCACAACTCCAATCAGAAAGCAGTTGGTTCTTCCCATAACAGTCATGCTACTACAGCACCAGTTGGTACATCTGGCCTGGTTGGCCAGTTGTATAGCTCACAGCAGCCACTGCTGGTTAAAACTGTTCATAACTTTTGTCTCCCAGAAGCCATATAGAATATTGCAGTATTATGGCAGCTAGCCAACAGAGAGGAAGGAGGCTTCCAGCTCAGTTCCAGTTTTAATTTTCAGGGTCCTGCAACCAAAGTATGTGGTACCTTTAGCAATAGTATCATACCACCTAATTCTGGTGGGCCATCAAAAGCATTGGCAAAAACCAGAGCTGAAGCCACAGAGCAATTGGGGAGACCAGTGAGAGTGCTGCTCCCATGCTGATAATCATCACCAAGGTGAAGGAGATAGACCCTGAGGACACTCAGCGCCTAACAAAGCAGAGGTTCAGAGGCTCCTAAGAACTCATCACTGAAGCAAACTTAAAACACACCCACCATGGCTCAGAATTTTGTGAAAGAGGGGGTAGAAAGACTGTAAGAGCCACAGGTTGAGACATCATGCCCAGAAGCATTCCGTTCCCTCCAAAATAATTGACTATTGCTCTCACAATGCATAAACCACAACCCTGTAGGAAATACCTGCAACCCCACTGAGGAGCATCACCAATGGAATGAAGGCAGGGATGAGGGAAAAGAGGATACCAATACATCAAGTACCCATACAAATAATAATAATTTTTCAAAAAGCATTGGCAAGGTTTGTGTGTGTCTACCTGCCCATCAACCCACTAGGAAATATGCCAGTCTTGGCACTAATATTTTCTGTATGGCTTCTAAGAGCAGCATTATCTGCCTCTGCAGGACACTTTAGCCCAAACTCTCACTTTTTTAAGAAATATTTTTTTTATAGTTAGTTAAGAAAGAAGTAGTTTTACATATGGCTTCTAGCCACTACAAATAAACTCCAGATGCATGTGCCACTGTGAGCATCTGGTTTACATGGGCTCTGGAGAGTCAAGCCGGGACTCCTTATACTTGCAGGCAGGTGCCTTAACCACTAATCCATCCCTCCAGCCTTATTTTAGCTTTCTGATCAAACCCTACACTGATTTCTATAATGGCTCTATCCATTTACATTCCCACCAATAATGAATAAGGATTCCTCTTTCCCACACTTTTACCAGCATTTATTGTCATTTGATCTTTTAAAAATTTTTTTTGTCTATTTTTATTTATTTATTTGAGAGCGACAGACACAGAGAGAAAGACAGATAGAGGGAGAGAGAGAGAGAATGGGCGCGCCAGGGCCTCCAGCCACTGCAAATGAACTCCAGATGCGTGCACACCCTTGTGCATCTGGCTAACGTGGGACCTGGGGGACCGAGCCTCGAACCGGGGTCCTTAGGCTTCACAGGCAAGTGCTTAACCGCTAAGCCATCTCTCCAGCCCCATTTGATCTTTTTTTTTTTTAATATTTTTTTGTCATTTTTTATTTATTTATTTGAGAGCGACAGACATAGAGAGAAAGACAGAGGAAGAGGGAGAATGGGCGCACCAGGGCTTCCAGCCCCTGCAAATGAACTCCAGACACGTGCGCCCCCTTGTGCATCTGGCTAACGTGGGACCTGGGGAACCAAGCCTCGAACCGGAGTCCTTAGGCTTCACAGGCAAGCGCTTAACCGCTAAGCCATCTCTCCAGACCCCCCATTTTATCTTTTTAAAGAATTGTTTGGTTGGTTGGGATGTGTGTGTGTGTGTGTGTGTGTGTGTGTGTGTGTGTGTGTATTGTGCACTCACACATGTACCATGGCTACCACAGCCACCACAGCTTTTATGTGGGGTGTAAGAATCCGAACTCAGGTAGTGACAGATGCTAAGCAGGAACTTTATCTCTGAGTCATGAGTCATCTTTCCAGCCCAGTTTTTTTTCTTTAAATTAGAATTATCTTTGTGATGTGGATGATAGAACCCAGAAACTTGTACATGCTAGGCAATGGCTCTACCATTTGAGCTATACCCCAGTTCTTATCAATATTTAAAAAAAAAATTGTTCATTTTTATTTGTTTGAGAGCGACAGAGAGAGAAAGCAGGTAGAGAGAGAGAGAGAGAGAGAGAGAGAGAAAGAGAATAGGTGCGCCAGGGCCTCCAGACACTGCAAACAAACTCCAGACATGTGCACCCCCTTGTGCATCTGGCTAACATGGGTCCTAGGGAATCAAGCCTCGAACCTGGGTCCGTAGGCTTCACAGGCAAGCACTTAGCCGCTAAGTCATCTCTCCAGCCCCTTACCAATTTTTAATGATAGCACTACCAATCTGCATTGTGGTCAGATAAAATAAAAGGAGGTTTTCTTTTTATTCAATTTTCCTAAATTTGTTGAGACTTAGTTTGCATCCTAACATGTAATCTCTTTAAGAAAGTTTATAGGCTGCTGTAAAGAACATGTATTTTGTAGTGTTTGCATGGACTATTCTGTAAATGTTTGTTAGGTCTATTTTGTATATTGTGTAAATTGACTCCGTTTTTTCTCTTTTTTTTTTTTCTGTTAAGATGACCATCTATTGATGGCAATGGGACACTGAAGTCACCCACTATTACTGTCTTGTGATTTATATCTAACTTTAGTAGATTTTGTTTTATAAAATTAAGTGCACCTGTGTTGATACAAATGTGTTTAGAATTGTAATGACCTCTTGTCGAATTTTTCCCTTCATCAGTATGAAGTGACCTTCTTTATATTTTCTGATTAAGTTTGGTTTGAAGTCTATTTTGTCAGATTATTTCCTGGTACCATTTGTTTGGAATATCTTTTTTGATCCTGTAACCCTAAGGCTGTGCATTTCTTCAATGGTGAGGAGAGTTTCATGAAGACAGCAAAATGATAGATCTTGTTTTCTAATCCAATCTGTTGGTCTATGTCTTTGATCAGGGAATTGCGACCATTCATATGAGAAGTTATCATTGAAAGGTGTGAATTAATTCCTGTCATGTTAATGAGTTTATGAATTTTGTTTTTTATGGGTCTTGATTTGCTTGACAACTGTTCCAGCATTGGTATTGTTCTTCTTCTTCCCTTAGCCTGTTGAACATGCTTGTTACTCTCTTGCAAAGTGCTCCATTAAGTCTCTTCTGTAGGGCTGACTTAGTGCTCTTAAATTCCTTTTGTCTGCTTTTATCATGAAAAGTTTTTCTTTCTCCTTCTATTATGAGAGATAATGTGACTGGATATTGTAGTTTGGGTTGTCAATTGTGGCCAACCCAAAGCCCTTCTGGATTTTAGAATTTTCATTCAAAAATAGGCTGCTATTCTAGTTTATCTGCCTTTATATATGACTAGATATTTCTCTCTTTCAGCTTTCAGTGTCTTCTATATGCTTATTGCTTTTACTATTAAGTGACCTGTGGATTTTCTTTTCATGTACATTTGCTGTTATGTATGCTTCATATCTGGATAGGCATAATTTAGCCAATTTGGGGAACATTTTTTTCTACAATTTTATTCAACAAATTTCTATGCCATTAACCTGAATTTCTTCTCCTTCTTCTATGGCCATTATTCAAATATGTGGTCTTTTCAAGTTTTCTCACATCTCTCTCATGTGTATTTTAATTTCTCATTGGCTCTGACTAATCAATCTAATTCCTTTTCCTTGTCTTCAAGGCCTGATGCTGTTTCCCACTTGCCCGATGCCATTGGTGAGGCTGACCATGGAGATTTGTGTTTGACTTTTATTTTCAGGATTTCTATCTCCTTATTAAGTTTCATTTTCATAGCCCAGTTTTATTTCCTCATCTACATGTACTTTTTTTGTACTCTCTTGGAAGTCACATAGGCATTTATTTATGGCAACTTTAAATTTTATCAGGATTTCTTTCATGTGTTTAATCTATGTATGCTTCTAATCAGGTCCCAATCACAATGGTTCTAAATAATTTTTTTTAAAAAGTAATGGTGGTGTTTTATTCAATATTTTAAAAACAAAAACAAAAGGAGTAGATGTTTTGGAGAATAATACAAAGAAAAGCACGTGGGTTTTAGTGTATTCCAGATAAAGGTCAGGGTTCATAGATATTTTGACATGGTGAAAGCCTCTAGTTCAGGGAGGAAGCAGAGAAGTAGAAACATGAGAAATTCTACTCGCTATGGATGTAATAGGATGGAAAAGCCTTCCTTGTGTGTTCAAGTTTTATTCCATATGCTGTACCAACCTTTGATGAATATCCACAATAAACTGCCCCTTGTGAATCATAAAAACAAATTGCCCCTTTCTGCTATTGTTACGTATCTTGAAAGGATGTCTATACCACCAATATCATGAGAAGATGTAAACCACAGATAATACAAAAAAAAAAAAAAGTCCATGGGCAGCCAAGGTTTGCAACGCTTACTTTGACATTGAATATGATTTGAAATGGCCTTGAGTTTGTTGAAACATTTCTGGAATGCCAGGGATGTTTTTACAGCAGTTGTCACAGGTTTGGGTTTCATCTTGTCTCAATACTTTGCCTGCATTAACACTAACTTCTGAAACATTAATTGCTATTAAAAAAAAAAATTCTAGATGGGATGGTGGCCCATGCCTTTAATCCCAGCACTTGGGAGGCAGAGGTAGGAAGGTCACTGTGAGTTTGGGTCAGCCTGAGACTGTTTAATGAATTCTAGATCCATCTGGGCTAGAGTGTGTGTGTGTGTGTGTGTGTATGTGTGTAAATATATACATATAAACATATGTACATTTTTTCAGCAATTCAACTTGCTATGTAATTATGATCATACTATCATGCTATCCTGAGAAATTGTTTCTATTGAAGGATTAGCCATTTATCAACTTGTCATTTATTTTATTATGCATTTATTATTTCATTTTTGTTTTTTTCATATTCCAACACCTTTATATATTAAGCCTTCCAACACTGTTGGCATGTTTGTATTGACTAAGCCTGGCTGATTTAATAGTTTTCACCATTCAAGCCTGATGCATACATGCCCTATGTAGTGCACCTACTAGTAAACCGTGAGTTGGCAAGGACTAAAATGGCTGCATGCAACTTGTCTTGCCATCTGCTGGTAGGAAGTAGCAAAGTCTTGATTTTGCAGTAAGCATGGTTCATTCTTTAAAATAGCCTCATTTGACAGTTTCTTAGCATGCAATCCTAGCTACTGAGGAGAGAGAGGCAATAGAACCCCAACCCAAGTAGCCCAGATTACAGGGTGAGTTAAATCCCAGCCTGGAAAACTTTGTGAGATCTCGTCTTAACATCAGAACTTGAAAAAGAGCTAGCTGGACATCGTGGAACACAACTGTCATCCCCTTAGGGAGACAGAGGAAGGAGGGCCAGATCAAGGTCATCCTTAACTACATAGAGAGTCCATGGTCAGCCTGATTCACATAAGAACCTATCTCAAATAAAATTGGCCATGGATGTAGCCAGTGGTTAATGTTCTTCCCACATAAACATGCAGACTTCTTGGATCCTCAGTTCTGAAGGAAAAGGCTAGATATGGTGGCATGCACCTATAATCTCAGTACTGGAGAGGCAGACACAGGCATGCCCAGTGCTAGACAGCGAGTCACTGGCTAGCTAATTTAGCCTAAGTGCTGAGTTCTAGGTTTAATGAGAGATTCTGTCTCAAAGAATAAGGTAGAAAACAACAGAGGATGTTATCAGATGTAAATCTCTGGTTTCCATACACACATGTGCACCCACATACATATGAACATGCACATAAACAAAAAAGAAAAAGAATTAAAATAAAGAAAGGATTAAGGTATAGTTCAGTGGCAGAATACTTGACTAATATAGCATGGACAGAATCACAGTCTTAACCCCAATTTCCACAGTACCAAACAGAGAGAACAAGAGAGTGGGAGAGAACTGATAGAATGAAAATACTGTCAGCATTTATACAGATGCTCTTCAACTTAAGATGAGGTTAAGTTGTTAAGATCAACATAAATGGAAAGCATCCTAAGTCAAAGAAGTATCAGTGCCTCTGATGTCCTGAATATCACAGGCTGTTATCCCAGCATATCAACTTCGCTTGTTTTCCATCCTGATTGGCTGGCTGGGACGGTAGCTCTCTGCCCCTGCTCAGCATCATATAAGAGTAGGGTATCACATATCTGGAGCTCAGGAAACCAGAAAAAATTTCAAAACAAGATTTCTACTAAATACATGCCACTTTGTACCATCAAAAGTTTAAAAAAATCATAATCAACATTATCAGAACAATTTATTATGTATTGTGACTGACATTGTACCAGGAATTATGCTGTGATTAAAATGTAGTAGTTCCTATTTTTTTTTCATTTTCAGCCCCCTGTTTTGTAATGTATAAACAAAACATTAGGATAGAATTTGAATATAAATTTCCTCTTTGGAGATATATATATATATATATATATATGTATATATATATATATATATATATATATATATATATATATATATATATATATATATATTAACATGGTCTCACTATGCTGCCCTGGCCAGCCTTGAAGTCTCCATTCTCCTGTTCACCTTCATAAATATCAGACATTACAGGTACAAACAATCATGTTCTGTTTGGAGACACCAAGTTCGTACATGCTTTATTTCTTATTTTAGTGCAGATGTATATTTTAAATTATAACAAACAAATTAATTACAAGTAAGTAAAAAATACAAAATAAATAGCTGATATATTCAACTTAAGATTTTACTAATGTTTTACTTTTATTTACTAAGTCTCAGTTTATCATTTAAATATATATATATATATATATATATATATATATATATATATATATATATATATATGATGGATAAAATATTGCTGTATTTTTTCCTAGCTCAAGCACTTTACAAAAAAAAATGCTTCTACATGATAACCTTATAATTTATGTAATTTCTCTATGTAATTTGTGAGGAATCTTAATGATGCCACAGAGCTAGTTATATGGAGTCATCAGAAAATACAATGAGAAATCTATATGGCACAACTACTATTATTTCTAGTTTTCTAAATAATTCTGATGTTTTGGGGAGGGGTGGACACACATTGTAGCAGTTACTTTTTCTCATCAAGGGACAAAACACCTTATGAGAATAAAGGGTTTACTTCAGTTTCAAGGGGATATTTCTTTATGGTTTTAAAGTATGACAGAAACAGGAGGATGGTGACTTCAAGGCTGGCTTTGGACAGCACAGTGAGACCCTGTATAAAAAGAAAATTGCCTCAAGGGAGGACATTTGCATTCAAATTCTATCTTAAAGCTTTGTTTCAGTATTATAAAACAGGGATGAAAATGAGAAAAAAAAAAAGAGAGAGAGAAAGGAACCGTTAAGCTTTAATTGCCGCATAATTCCTGGTACACCAGGTGTCACAAGACATTATAAATGCTCCTGACCCATGACGATTGTGTGGCCCCTCCCAGCTGCTTATGTGGGCTCTGAGGATCAACCTTGAGCAGCCTTATCAAGCTCTCCTGAGTTCTCACATGTTATCTTAAAGACAACATAACCAGAAACATTCCTTGAAGCACAGGGATTAAAGGAAGTATTTTTCTGTCATTCATTGAACACTTTACAATATCATGGTGTATATTTGTGGTAAAAATGTCCAAAACAAATTTCCTGATTAAGGAGGTTGGAATCTAGTGGAAGGTGAAACATTGATGAAAGAAATGAACGATTACAGGAGCTATGGTAAACATCTTTAAGAGGGCCTTATTGGAAACTCAAAGCAGATAGGAGAGATGAGAAAAGAAGATGCTGATGAAGAGCTGAACCTATTAAGTAAAGGAAAGAAGGCAGAAGGCAGAAGGCAAGGTTCAGGTAGAGCTAAGCCCTGAATATGAGTAAAGATGTGGTCAGGACAACTGGCCCTGTTTGTAAGGAGAGCACCATGGAGGTGCAGGGATCCTGGCTGACTGCCCATGGAGGAATGAAATGATGACTCATGCTGCTGGAATTCACTTTGCCAAGTAGAGAAAGGGAGGAGACATCAGGTAGGAAAAGCCTCCTGAGCAGACTGACTAAAGGTATTGCATATTATCCTGTAAAAACTATTCAACCTTAAGTGTTTTTGTTGTTGTTGTTGATGATGATTATGATTATGAGAGAGCAAGAGAAAGAATCAACATGCCAGGACCTCCAGCCACTGCAATTGAACTCTAGACATGTGTGCCACCTTTTTTGCCTACGTGACCTTGTGTGCTTGTGTCAACTTGTGTGTCTGGTTTAAATGAGACCTGAGGAGTCAAACATAGGTCCTTAGGCATTGCAGGCAAATGCCTTAGCTACTAAGCCATCTCTCCAGCCCTATAAGTGATTTTTTTTTTAAATCATAGAAGACTACCAGATTTACCATTGTAGAAATAAGCTCTCTTGTTCATTGAACAAATATTACAAAATTGATTCAGTGTTCCTTGTTACTAGTCGACTAAATGTTATAAAACATCTACTTATAGGTAAATAGTCTACAATGCTATTTTAAATAAAAAACTAAAAAATTTGTAGATTATATTTTCAAGATTTATGTGTATATGTGCATAATTAATATGTCTGTGTATGCATTTGTGTATACATTGTGAGAGTGTGTATGTGTGTGTGTGTGTGTTTGTGTGTGTGTGTGCAGTTGTACCCATGCCACAACAGTGTGTATGTGGAGGTCAGAGGATAATCTTTGGTAGTGGTTCTCACCTGCTACCTTGTTGGAGACAGGTTCTCTTTGTTGTTCCTTGCTATGCTGTTGACACCAGGGTAGCTGGCCCATGAGCCTCTACAGATTCTCATCACTAGTTTCATCTCAGTGTAGGACTGCTGGGCTAACAGATGTGTGCTATTGCATCTGGATTCACATGGGTTTTGTGGATCCAAACCCAAGTCTTCACACTAGCATAGCAAGTCCTTTACCTATCCACTGATACATCTCTTTAGCCTTAAATCAGAATATTTTAATTAGTGCATTACATAAAAAATGTACTTAATGAAAACAAGTTATGGTAGAACTAACAGTTAATAATCTGTTATTAAGAAATTCCTATTTAAAGATATTCCCATGCTCTCATATAGAAATTAAGATGATTACTAGTGAAGTGTAGGGTTTCTTAGTTTCAGTTCTGCTGGAATCTGCATTCTAGTAGGGTTATTTTTAAAATTTATTACCATCATTAATTTGCCATACTATTTTATTTTTTAAAGTAACTTATTTATTTGAGAGAGGAGGGGAGAGAATGAGCATACCAGGGTCTTTAGCCAATGCAGACAACTTTCAGATGCACTTGACACCTTGTGTATCTGGCTTACATGGGTACTGGGGAATTGAACCTGGGCCCTTGGGCTTTGCAGGCAAGTACCTTAACCACTAAGTCATCTCTCTAGCCCTAATTTTGTTTTTAACTTTCCTAAGAGTTGTGGATTTGGGGTAGATTACTTGCTTAGAATACACACACAAAAATACAGAACAAGGGCTGGAGAGATGGCTTAGCGGTTAAGCGCTTGCCTGTGAAGCCTAAGGACCCCGGTTCGAGGCTCGGTTCCCCAGGTCCCATGACAGCCAGATGCACAAGGGGGCGCACGCGTCTGGAGTTCGTTTGCAGAGGCTGGAAGCCCTGGCGCGCCCATTCTCTCTCTCTCCCTCTATCTGTCTTTCTCTCTGTGTCTGTTGCTCTCAAATAAATAAATAATTTAAAAAAATACAGAACAATAATAAAATAAGTACATGAATAAAATATTTATAATAAAATATTATACATGCAACATATACATAGTGCAATGCTATTAAACTTAAAGATTAAGCAGAACTCATCTTTGCAATACATATGAGTGAATCTAGTGAGCATATTAAGCACGAGAAAAGACAAATCCTAAATGACCTCACTAATATAAAAGTCAAATATAGAAAATCAATATAGAAATCAAAATAGGGGCTGAGAAGGTGTCTCTACATTTAATGTTACTTGTTTGCAAAGCCTGCTGGCCAGCTACCATTGTAAGCTGGATATATAAAGAGGGATAAGCATATGATACTATTTTGCAGCAGCAGAAAATCATGGTGTACTCATGTGCATGTATTACATACACACACACACACACACACACACACTGCAATATTTTTTAAAGTTAATCTCAAGTATGGTCAATGTAAAAAGATTTTTATATAAGTGGATTGTTAGGAGGAGATGAGGACATATGTCTCAAAAGACACATAATTGCAATTAGATAGGAGCAATAAGTTTAAGAAATTGTCTAACAGGGCAACCATAGTTAATGACATCATATGGTCTTTTTTGAAAAATTGAGAGTGGCTATATCATTACCAGAAATTGTTCATTAACTACATGTAACCATCCCACAATATATTTATATTTAAAACATATTATTAGTAATTTTATCTGTTAACATACAAAGAAAAGTTATGTGAATTTTACATTTAATTCAAATTATGGTAGAACATTTACAAATATTTCAAGTTCATGGTATTATTTTCATTTTTTTTACATTGTATTAGTCTCTTGAGAGTATGAAGAAAATGAAAGACAATAAGGAAAAACTTATCTTTGTTGCAGCTTAATTTATGTTATATAGTGTTTTTCACTATATTTTATAATACTAAATGTAGTAATGCACTCTACTGGATGTACAGGATTTAAGCTTCTATTTAAGTATGCATTATTTAGCATATGAAAATACTCAAGCATGTCAATGGTCTTCAATGTGGTCATCCCTAACTTTGGAGTGAGATGGGTTCTTGTGCTAATTAAGAATGATAAGACATTTGCAGAAACTCTGCCCTCTGATTATAACATTGAGCCATAAGGGTAATAGGGAATGGGCACCTGTCTGAAGGCTTGGATGTGGAGAATCTGCAAATTCTTCCTGCACAACCCCCTAGCCTGATGACTTGGATGATCTTGTATTTTCTTGTCCACAGCAATGACAGATGGATCAGCCAGGGAATTCTTCAGCAGCACTGCTTCTCTGAAACCACAGTCAGGAAATGTAATGAGAGTGCTCAGCTGAACCAGAGCAAGAGCTTCCCTAATGGGAAGCTGTGACTAGAGAACTCATATCCATTAGATAAAGTGATTAAATATGCATCAGCCATTGGCAAGAGAGTCATGAAGATATTGCAGGAGAGCATCGCCACATAACCATCTATCCTGCTTGAAAAAGAAACATGTTTTTACCTTTGACATATGTCAGCTCTTAGCTCAGATGCTAGAAGCCATTTCTTATGAACAGGGGTGCACAGTTCCTGAAATTCTGTGAACGATAAAGTAGTAGTAATTGTGTGTTGATAAACATTTTAAGGGAAAATTTTCTGACTTGTTCACCACCTAAATATATTGGCCTTTGCTTTAAATTCTCATTGTTTCATTTCTTGAGGCAGAGTTTTACAGCCCAGCTTGGCATCAGATTTTGTTTCTCATGGAGGCTGGCCCCAACCTTCTAAACAGTGGGATTACAGATGTTTGCTACCACACTCAGATTTTCATTCTTGTTCTTTATGTTTTAAGTATTTCATATTCCAAATTATTTTGTTACGTTCTTGTCCTAAAGGCCCTTGTATTTTAAAATTAGTTTTTAAGGTCTTAGAAATAACATGTCTTAAACATTCATATATGAAAGTATAAGTAGCTGCATGAAAATAACTATTAGCTTTCCAGATACATCACTTTTTAAAAAAATAGTGTTTAGAAAATATTCAGTTAAAATGAATATTACCATAAAATTAGCATTTACACTGATGTTGTAATTCCAGAAATTCCTTGCTTACTCTTGTTATATTTTCTTTCAATACATGCTACCCATCCTATGTTAACACTGGCTACTGACCCACCCATGATGGAATACAAGCACTTAGACTCTTATTTCAACTATGAATAACCTTTTATTTTCCCCTCGTAGCCATCCACAAATGACTGTAAAATGACTATCAATGGATATTGATCATTTTCATCCAGAAGATGGCATGATGTTAAAAGTGCCTTCATAAAATACAGTCCCAAACCTTAATTTACAGACAGAGTCTAGGGATTTTAAGTAGATGTGTCTTAGATAATGCTAAATAAGTGATTGAAAATAACTCATTCAAATATGTCATTTGTGAGTTCTTGGAACACAGTCCTATACACAGTAATTCTTTTGATCTAAATCAAAACTTTGCCCCATATTATTGACTGTGTTCATTTTGAAGGCTATGGGAGATGAGGGGACAAGCCATTAACCTCTGAATTTCCTGTGTTTTGTATAACTGAGTTACAAGTAATAATATTTTATTTCATGAGACCAAGCTATGAGGGTATTACACAAGAAGAAGAAGTTGGCAGATACCTATAGCCCCGATAAGATGGAAAATGATAAACCTTCACTAACCTGTTTGGTAATTTCTCTAAATTTATAAATGCTCAACATGTTTGTAATATTTACATCCAGAAAAAATAGAGTCATAAAATTTTATTTGTCAAGTGAACTTATAGATATCCTACCTAAAACTATTCATTCTATGAATGATTTGGTGCCCAGAGATACTTTAGTTTACAGCATTGATCATTATCTGAAGATCAGGAACCAATAATTAAAAAAAGACTTTGACTGAAAGATATAGTAGATGAGATATGTTACCTTTTCTTTTTTTGAAACCATATCTCACTATACCCTTAGCCCAGGCTAGCCTCAAACCATTGATCCATCCTTCTATCTCAGTTTAAGTGTGGGATTACAGGCAGGTGCCATCATGCCAGCCTGAAATATTTCTGTGCGAATTGTAACTCTAGACTCCTACAGTATCCTGTTTCCTTTGTCTATATGTGTTTTTTAATAAAATTAATCCCTAATTTATAATATAGTGAGAGTATTTTAATTTGTAGAATTACTAACATTTTGACTTTCTCTTACAATTAAGGATGCTTTTATATTCTAATTGTAAGATAATGAAAATGTACACAGTAGATTGATAAAGCATATAATTCAATACAGAAATTGAACTTAGTGAAATTACATATTAATCAAAAAAAGTCCAAGAGCAAAAGGATGAATTTCTGAATTGTGTGACTTTAAAAAAAATTTTTTTGTTTATTTATTTATTTGAGAGCGACAGACAAAGAGGCAGAGAGAGAGAGAGAGAGAGAGAATGGCTGCGCCAGGGCCTCCAGCCACTGCAAATGAACTCCAGACGCATGCGACCCCTAGTGCATCTGGCTAATGTGGGTCCTGGAGAATCGAGCCTCGAACCAGGGTCCTTACTCTTCACAGACAAGCGCTTAACCACTAAGCCATCTCTCCAGCCCTGTGTGACTTTTTAACATTTTATTTCCACTTTATTTCATTAGGGTGTTCTGTTTCGAATTCTTACCTTTTCTTTCCCTTATATCTGGAGTAAGAACTGAGGGGAGAAAGAAACCCATGAGGAAGTATTTACTGAGTACCTGCTGTGTATGTGCTTTATGAAGTGAGAAATGGAATAAGATGCTCAGAGGCTGAGAGGTAGGCAGTTCTGTTGGATCATAATGAAAGTAACTGCTTTGGAATCAAGGGAAATGGTCATGGATGACAGAACCTCAGGACTCACCATCTCTGAATAATGAACACCATCCCTATTGAAGCATAGCCATTTTTCCAGGGTCTAGCATACTGTTATAGGTAGGCTGGTGGGAGTTTAGCAGAGCAGGGTTGGGGCCACTGAGAAAAGCCTTTGTGGGTTTTTCTCAAAGCTGTGTGGAGACCACTGCGACTTCTAAACACCGAAGCAGCATGATGAATTTTTAATTGCCACTCTGACAGCAAAATGTATCCAGTGGATAAGAGTAAAAGAGAATGAAAACCTAAAGATGAGAAGACACTGTGAAGTACTGACAAGAAAATAGCTACAGAAAACAGAAGGCATAGATTTGAGGATAACTTAGAAAGGACACTGAACAGGACTCATTGACTAGACAATAGTAATTTTCTTTGGTGCCCAGAGCATCTGTCATTTCTAGAACTGGCCATTAGCAAGTAGCCTAATAAATGAGTGAAGATCTAGAAGTATATGAATTTGATGGGCATATCTGAGCTAAAAGTCAGTCGTTTTCTTATTTTCACTACTGAAAATTCTCAGTTTGCAAGAAATAATCTGTATGACAGTCAATATACAATTATACATGAACAAAGGACAGAAATTAGCTCATTTTAACTGGCTCATGATTGACTGATAATGGTATCCTTTGACGCCATCCTTCCTGACAGTCACAGATTACCAACAGAGGAGTGATAAATATATCTTCTCCAAATATACACTGAGTGTGCATCCATACCATCTTTGCACAGGTGTATAATTTGTTCCCTTTGGACATTACTTATGAAAAGTTGAAAATTTCATTATGTAGCTTCATACTCAAGATTTGAATCAGCACAAAGCAATGAATTATATTTAACAATGGTATCCTGGTTTTCTTAGGTGTTCATGTTTTTCTGTGATTTTATGCTTCCAATATATAAGCTTTAGATTGGAATGTGTCCATACCCTTCAGTTATGGGGCATATGAAGAATAGGGATGGAGAAGAAATTTTACTAATTCCTGTATTGATTTATGGTGTTGTCATTTATTGCTCACTTCTCATAAAGCCTTAATGTGTTTGTAACTCAGGGAGAATGATGGAGTCACAGGTGTGTTTTCAGGATTGGTCAATTATGAAACACTTAGTTGAGAGACATTCTAAATGACACAGAAATCAAAGATTTTCTTCTCAATCAAGGATGCTGTTAAATAGCACTTTACTAAGCCAAGAGAAACAAACACAACTTGTGAATGATATGTACAACTTACTAAGAAGCTGACTTCCCAGAAAGATCACCTGCAAGAAAAATTATTGCCTGGATGTCAAGGGCTTTCTAAGGGCAATGACTTGGCATAATACCTTAACATTATTTTCATCTGTATTTTTAAAAGTTTAGTTTGCATGATTAAATTATTTTATATTTTGAACCAGGAGTTGTAGATGTTAGTATAAACAACAGAATACTCCAGAAATATTAAGATCATAGAGAAGAATCAGAAGGGGAGTTTGGCTGGGCCAGAAAGATAAAGAGAGTGATGGAACACTGCCTGGAGACTTACATTTAGTGTAAATACTATGATATCTATATTCACTTTAACACAACCATCACCATGTACACAAAAAACATTTCACATAAAAAGATCACAGCAAATCAATGTGAAGAAAATTGACAGATATATGGATGACACTGTTCTAGTTCTGATACCTTGTTCTATATTTCATTTGAAATACCCAGCTTTGCAAGAATACTGGGTTCTATTTAGTCCTAAGCTCAAATGATTTGAATGGTTGTCTTTAAACTGTTTCCCAAGGCCTGAGAGTATAGCCCATGGAAAGAAAGCTATCTAGCATAGACATGTCCTGGGTTTGATCCCCAGTGCTGCCAAAATAGCAACAAGAAATTACAGTGCACAGATCAATTGTCCAATATGTTTATGTCAGAATTTTACCTCCCCTGGCCTGTTCAGCTGCTACCAGAAATTATATGCTTTGTTATGTGCTCTTACATATCCCATGCATTTTCAGTGAGCCAGAGTCTCAAATGAACTCAGTCTATAGAGAGAACAATGCTAGGTTTCTCTGCACCTGCATCATGTTTAGTAAGCTTCTAACTCCTTTTGGTGTTGAACAATAGTAGGCATCTCTGTAGTCCCTTAGGTCACTAATGTTCCTGGCTTTGTTGGCATGGTAGCAGCTGAACAATATCTTTCACAAACAGCTGATAATTTTTTTTCCATCTTCAGAGAGCATTCATTAGGAGATTTGCCCCTGGAGGCCATGTAATGATATGGCTCAAGCAGTATATACTTTAAAGTGTCTAATATATTTTCTATTGCTTATTATTGAACTGTTTTAAGGCATGAAAATATTAATAAATCCTACTATGTTTTTGAGATGAATAAAATATCTTCAGATTTCCTTAGGCAAGACTAAAATGATCTGTGAGAAATGCCAATTCATGCTGGACTCATTGTGGCAAAGAAAAACAGCTCTATGACAATACTATGATCTTTGCTATTAGGTTTTAGAATTAAGATTAGCCCGTAATAATAAGATGAGGGTGAGCTATTCAATTTTATTATATCTGTCAACAAAGCCCATGCACCTTTTGAGAAACTGACTATGCTGACAGGGTATGGGGGAGGACATCTCTGACCCTACCTTCCTTGTTCTTCCTTGTTAATTTTCTCTTTTAAAAGTGGCAAGGCAAATTGCCTTTCTCAGTAGGCCATCTGTAGCAGGCAATTCCATAATCCCAGAGGAGTAGGAATATGAGACATTCCTTACCAATATCCTAGGGCAGTGCTGCTTCCCAAGGTGTTTTCAAAAGAGATGACAAAATACCTCATTCTGTAAATCTCAGCAGCAGATCTCAGGATGCAGAACTTTAGGACATTGTATGTGGTAGCTGTTTAAGTGCACACTAATCTTAAGACTCAGGACAGAGGCTGGGATCCCATAATTTTCCAGTAATGTTGGATAGTGATTTATAATGCCTGTGCTCAAACAGTCTATTTGTGTCTATCATGATATAATGTCTAACATAGGAAGATATTCTTTTGACATTCTAAGAAAAACACACAGGATAGACTCCACTCACTTTTCATGGTCAGGGAGATATGGTCGTAGGTAAAAGTATACCCAGTGACATAAGTGTGGTAGCTCACTGTAATCCCTGCACTCTCAGAAGGCCAAGACAATCAAGAGTTCAAAGTCAGCCTAGGATACATAGGGAGACTCTGTTTCAAACAAACAAGGGTACAGTCAATGAGACTATGTTCATTCCTAATTATTCTAACATGAATACTAGAAGCTCAGGAAGAGAAACAACATTCTATGAGCTATTTTGGCAAGTGTGTGTGTGTTCTGTTTATTTTGAAACAAGTATTTTTCATTGCATTTCCTATTATTTGTTTCAGGTCAGCCAACATTCTCTTTTCCCCTAGACTTGTTACTTTTTCAAGAACCAACTGATTTCAGCATGATAAAAATTTCAAAAGAGGCAGAACAGAGTTTAAAGCCAGCTTTTGTTTTCTGTCCAGCAGTAGCCAATGAGAATCTCTGAATTTGATGAATTGAATAAAGATAATAATGTGGGGTTGAGGTGGTGGTCCAGTCAGCAAAATGCATGCCTTACAAGCACAAAGCCCTAGGTTTGATTCCCAAATTCATATAAAAAAAAATGTCAAGCATAGTGGCATAGGTTTATAAGCCCAGGAATGGGGAAACAGAGATAGGAGCATTTCTGGGGCTTTGCCAGCCAATCTAGCCTAATTGGTGAATTCCAGATCTTACAAAACAGAAAAAGAAAAGAAAGAAAGAAAAAAGTAAAAGGTGGACAGAAGTTCTGAAGAACAATGTCTAAGGTTTTCCTCTGGCTTCTACATGCACACATATGCACGTACACATGTACACACACACACACACACACACACACACACACACACACACACGTGCGATAGATAATACCAACTCTGAAAAAATATATTAAGCTGGTATTTATCACAGGATAGTTGGTTTGTAAATATTGATTTTCTTATGGAGCACCAACCACCAAACCCACCTATCTAAGAAATGCCTATGTTCCTCACAATTTTGTAATAGCTCTTTTTCAATGTTCTGTTGTCTAAGCCATTCATACCACAAGACAGTCAAATGTTGTCATAAATATCCTAAACATGTCTTTCAATTAGAAAGTTCACGGATTAACTTTGAAAACAATTAAATCAAGGCCTATATTCTAGGGTAGAGGTTTTCTAACTCTTCTCTCACATTCATGATTAGCTAACAAGTCTATTTAGGCCCCTGAATGCCTCTCTTCCTGGTAGACTGTAATCTTCAAGCTTCTGGAGTAATTGGGGCATATTCACAATAAAATTAACTTAAATCTAATTCATCATTTTATGAAGTCTGAGATGTGATCAAAGCTCCCTTTTGGTGCCTTGAGAAAACATCACTTGCCAAGATAACAAAGGACATGACTCAAATACTTTCGGCCCTGAACTTCTGCTTCTTATCCAAGGCAGGGAATTTTATGTTTAGTGACCTTCTCCTCCCACATAGTTTGGACTTTCTCATCTAAAGGTGCAGCTGTAACATCAGTGATGGAAATTTCCATCTCTGAGGTGATTATCTTGATTTATTTTTTTTGTTCACGCAAATAATTTTAGGTGGCCTTCCATAAAACATACATAAAAATTATCACAAAAAGAGATTCAAAAGAACAGAGATGTGGTGGAGAGAAAAAAACATCATAGCAGTAGGTTTTGTGTCCCCCACAATGGGGAATAGCTACTGTGATGATTCTTTTTTGAAAGTTTTTTATTTGGGATAGGGAGAGAGGGAGGGAGGGAGGGAAGGAGGGAGAGAGGGAGGGAGGGAGGGAGGGAGAGAGAGAGAGAGAGAGAGAAAGAGAGAGAGAGAGAGAGAGAGAGAGAGAGAGAGAGAGAGAGAGATTGAAAATGGGCTCACCAGGGTCTCTGGCCATTGCAAACAAGCTCCAGACACATGTGCCCCTTGTGCATCTGGCTTATTTTGGACCTGGAGAATTGAACTGGGGTCCATAGGCTTCGCAGGCAAGCCCTTTAATCATAAGCCATCTCTTCAGCCCTGTGATGATTCTTTATAAAGCTCGGAATACTTTTACAATTTATTCTCTGGTTGCTTTTGACTGATGGCAGGACTTCTCTAAGACTTAACAGTTCCAATGACAAATTTCTAGAAAGAATTTTCTCTAAGCCAATGTAGAACACATTTTTAAGAAGATATATCTCAAAGGCTCTACTTTATGAATTCTTGTATTTCATATCTGTATTAACTCCTGGTGACAGTTGATATATTTTTGCAATCTATTATTCACTTTAAGCCAATGTGTTTCCTTCTGACTGGTGTAGTATGGTTAGTAATCTCTTCAGCTAAGCACTCTGAATCACTTAAGTTTGGCACAGTGGACTAGTATAATCCGGGAGCTAATGCATTAGGATGGACCCCTCAAGAACACTTGGCGTCTCTCCATGGAAATGTGTGTTCTGCTTCTAGGCAATTTTCCGAGACCCTAACTAGTTATCTTACATGATTAACACCCAGTATTTTAAGGTTTACTGTGTATAGGACATTTCTTACCCTATCTTCTTTAAGCATTTTACATTATGAAATATCTACATGAAGAAGCTTGTTTGTACATTATCTGTTGTAATGCACACAATCATATAAGGAGGACGAACACTATTATCTTCACATTTTAGATGAAGAAATTGAAGTGTAGAGATGCAAAGACATGCTATCACACACACCCAGTTCCTAAACCTGCATTTCATTTTTCAGAGCAAAAAACCTGCTCTCACTGATTTTCAGTTGTATAGAGATATGCTTTTATTTTTCTTCTATGAGCCTTGGAAAATGTATGACAAACCTATATGTTTTTTTTACCTTAACTATGCAAAATAAATAGCCTTGCAATCATTTATATGAATATGAATTTTTAATCTACACTGCATTATTTAATTTTGTAGGTTATGAAAAGGTTATTCAGGAGAAAACACTTCAATAATCTGAGTTTGAAAAATGTGAGTTCTAAAACTGAGTGTTCTCTGTATGCTAAGATGACTTTTCCAGTGGAATATACAAGGGACATGATTACTAGTTTGGTGGTGGATGCATTCTGTGAACTGAGCTGGATTTGATCTGGATATGTGGAAGGCAGTCTTTGATGTCCAGAGTTGAGCATTCACACCTAAGCAGGGTACTTGTACAGTTTCATTCATAATTATTGTCTTTAAAATCTTTGGGTGTTTATATATACTATTTTATATTTGATTCATTATACTTTAAATAACATATAAATTAGTATGTTGGAACATTCTCAATTTAGTATTATTACTACTATCTTCTCTTGAAAGATTAGTGATTAAAATAACTGGTGACTCTAAGCAGTAAGTATACAATCTTTACTAACTCTAACACACCCATTTTTTTAAAAAAGTAAATGAGTCACACTATAATTTAGTGATAAGAATTATTAACACAAGCATGTAATTATTATCAGTTTGAAGGAAAGGCAAGGAAACTAACTTCATTAATCACCCATGGGAAGGATAGGATGGTAACAAGTGACCAAGCTTGTAAAAACGTGAGTGAATTAGAATATGTCTATGTTATTCATTGAAGAGATAATTTTTATGTTTGATTGAAATCATGTGTGTTTCTTGCAAAATATCTAGAAATCAATAATTTTAAATCACTTTAAAAACAATGTATTCTGTGTATACAGTCTTCCATATATGCTCATATTATTTGTGTACTTTCTTTTCCATTTTTATTTGAAGGATGCCATAATTTCCCAGTCAGATACAAGACTTTGGAACAATATGGTGCATACATTCATTACTCAGTAGATGTTTTATCAAATATTTATGACACACACAGGATCGTCTGTGACATTTCCTAGCCATTGACCACATTATTCTCAAGTGTGCTTACCAGGCAGTTAAAGAATTCCTAGTCTTCTCAAAGTTCAGAACTAACTCTCCTCACATTTCCTGAATGAAATTACAGGTTTAATGTTATTGATGAAGTGATTATGGTTGTCTTCCTTGAGACACAAGCTATTAGTAAAAACCAATCAGGAAAATAGTGTATAAATGAAGCCCAAGTTCCTGTCCCTTCTCCACTTTTCCCATTCTTCTGCATTGTATCAGAAGCAAAAGTAATTCAATAGCCATAATTATAAGAAACCTTCCAGACTTCTTGTAATTGGATTGTTTATTTTTTCCCTACAACACCTGTGAACTAAGATTTTATTCACAAAGCAGGAGTAGTTTCTTTGCTTAACAGGTTTCCTTTGTTAGAATCTTAAACAAACTATCTTTTCCTTAGTGCCATTTTACTTTTTTCATTGATGATGATGATGATGATGATGATGATGATGATGATGATGATTAGTTATATACACAATGTGTATACATGTTGGTACCATTGTTAGCCTCCTCCCTGTCCTCCCCCTCTGCAGGAACCCTCCTTATTTTAAACTGTAGTTTTAATCTGTTGTTTCTAGTTATTTCATTTTAAGAATTGTGAAGTGAGAACCACTGGAATTCAAAGCTCACAACCTGACTTCTTGTCATAGTTTCATTTTTTTTTCTTAAAATGGTTTGTTGACCAAAAATGAACTTTTTAAGGTATAAAGATAAATGTTAAAGGCAGAGAGTCTATCTGTTCATTTTGTATTTCAGAGCATTGCTGTCTATAAAGTCCTATTAAAATTATAAGCTGGGAACTAGACTTGGTGGTACACGACTTTAATACCAGCACTCAGGAGGCAGAGGTAGGAGGATTGCTGTGAGTTCAAGGCCGCCTTGAGACTGCATGGTGATTTCCAGGTCAGCCTGAGCTAGAGCAAGACCCTACCTCAAAAAAACATAAACAAAATTATAAGTTGGTATATACCATATCTCATGTAGGTATGATTTTCTGTTATTCATGAATGTAAAATACATATTTTCTGGACAAAATTTCCTTCCATCATATGTATGAACAACAAGCACCTTGTTTTCCATGCTTATCAACATAAATACTAATTGCTGTTTTGAAAATGTAAAATCAATTAAGATGTATTTCCAAAGTAAAATATAATGACATATTCTGCATATGTTACTTAAATGGGAGAGAAATAAGTTTAAAAAAAAATAAATTCCTAGATTTTGTCAGTGTTAGTAGAAGACTTCCCCTTAAGAAATGAGTCTTTTTCACTACATTAGACATCAGAGGGTTTGTGACTACTTGTTCATACCCTTAAGGAAGTTAAGAACAACTTGCTTGTCATGTCAAATTTGATTTTTAAAGAGCAATGTGCCAGAAATTCAGCTTAAACAAAGAGACCAAATGTGGCTCCTTGGTTTGTGATGGGCAGGCATTCCTCAATTACATTTCTAGGGATTGTTTTATTTAATTACAAGGACAGCTCACCAGATAAACTAGTAGGTGATTAAATTTCTAAACTAAGGTCTGCTGAATAAAGGCAAATGAGTCATTGGTAAAAAACTTTGATGACTCAGATGGCAAGATCTTCATTACAGGTACATATATTAAGCAATGCATTTTCCAATGTAAGCTTTTAAATATGCAACCATCAATCTCCTAATGTGATATGTGTAATAGTGAACAAAGGGTCCCACCCTCCAGGAGACAGCTCAGGCTATTTGTGACTTCATTGAAAGGCTTGGTGTTTATTTCCTCTGTGCATAAGCATGGGAGAATGGTGCTTTAAAGCTAGATTCTTTTGGTGATGATATGTGCTTGATACCAGATGCATACCAATGTAAACCACTAGAGTAGAATAGAGAGTGTCAGCAAGCATTATTTGTGATATGACATAAACCCTCTGATGTCTAATGTAGTGCTGAAAAGACTCATTTCCTATGGGGAAGCCTTCTACTACCACTGACATAATCTAGGAATTTAAAAATTATGTTCAGAAAGTCTTGAGAAGAATTATTATAGAATAATAATCAGCATTTTTCCTTCACTTATCAGTAGGTTTACAAATTTTAAAAAATACCATCTGTTTCCATTATAGAATTTTAATTGTTATTGTCTATAAAACACTAAAATTCAAAATATGAACCTTAAAATAAAGTGAATATAAACCAAGATCATTCATGCCTTAGAGAGTAATGATATGGTGATGTTTGATGACCTAACTTATATTAGGACATGGAAAATCAGAAAGGCTTTTAAGGCACTAGTGTTTTCCTTTGAAAGTATTTACTGTGGCTGATGAAATGGCTTAGTGGCTAATGCGTTTGCCTGCAAAGCCTAAGGACCCCAGTTCGATTCCCCAAGACCCACATAAGCTAGATTCACAAGGGGGTGCATGTGTCTGGAGTTTGTTTGCAGTGGCTAAAGGCCTTGGCACACCCATTCTCTCTTTCTCTCTGTCTGCTTCTCTCTCTTTCTCTCTCAAATACATAAATATTTTAAAACTTTGACTGATCTTAAAATGCAGATAATGCTTAAAATTTCTCATGGATTTGTTGCATGTTGTTCCTTTCAGAATGCACAGTTTGAAAAAATTCAGACTGAGATTTGCATATAAAGTCAAGATGATTAATAGCTATTAAACTTCAGTAGGAAGTGACTGATGTAGTCATAAAGCATTTGAATGTTCTTTTCATTTCCATGTGATAAAATAGATTTGAAGGATGTTGATGGAAAATGTCAATTAGGAAGAATTATTTCCTTTAACATAGATATTTGTATACATATAATTTGGACTGTAAACAGTATAATTGCTGGAGTCTCATTCAAAAACTACCTCTTGATGGGTGAGATGGTAAATACCTCTAATGCAAGTATCTGGGAGCTGTAGGAGGGAGAGGAGGAAGGTAAGTTTGTTTCCTGCCTGGGCTCTACAATTGAGGGTTTGCCTCAAAAGCAGAAACTATCTCTGGATTCAGATATATTAATCATAAGTGTCTTACGCATACACAACAGATATGTTCCTGTGCTCTCTTCATACATCACTAAAGTTATAGTTGTGTTTTGCTTTTGGAGACTCTTGAAGTTGCTCAAGCATGGCACTATTTTTATACCCTCTCTACCTCATAACGCCTCTGCTCGTTAAGAGAAACAACCCCCATGGTACATGTTAAATAGTAAGATAACCTTTCACAATTGGGGCTATGAACTCAACTTTGATAACTACAAAGAAAATTTTTCAAATGGGTTTCAGTGCTGTACACAATGCTCTTAAGAATGCTTATATTCAAGGTTAAGTTTCATTTGCCATGGTTCACATAATTAATTATCAGTTAACTTGAAAGTTGTTCAGTATTACTTAACTGTTACTTAGAGGTAGATTCAGTTAGTAATGATAGAGATCCCAGCATTGTATCTTAAATTCTCAGATTTTTTGTGTGAAAGTTGGAGCCCAAAGTGGATATATAGTACTACAGGTGGGGGTGACCCAAGGCCATGGAGTAAACAATCTTTCAATCTGATCTGTTTCGTGTTCTCTAACCTGAGGGGCACACTGTGGTCCAAGATTGTTATTTGACAGCTAATTCCTAAATTAAGGGTAGTAGAAAGAAGAAGGAATTCTTACCTTCTCCCTTTAGGCATCTGTATGGTATTATATGTCATTCTTCTCTCATTCGGGTAACCAGAAGTTGTTGCTGTCCTGCTCAAGAGGAAAACTGATTGACATGGTTTTCTAATTAGCCAGCAAACTAGTCTGGTTGCTGATACAAGAACTAAATCCTTATAGCTAAATACTTTGAAGGAAAATATCTCTTGAGCTCACAGTTTTGGAGGCTGGTTGGTTGGTCTCATCTGTTCAGCCTCTGATGAGGGCCACCTTGGTGAGGGCCCACTCACATGTTCATAATATCTCAGTAAGGGCTACTTGCAAAAGAGCTCTGCTCAGAAATGAAGCCTTGGGTTCAGAGATTTTTTTTTTTCTTTTTGAAGTTATGTGTAGAGTATGTATGGTGTGTGTGTGTGTGTGTGTGTGTGTGTGTGTGTGTGTGTTTGCCAATGCAAGTGCTCCATATTCCTGTTCATGGAGGCCAGAGGAAAATGCTTGGAGCTACAGATGTGTGTGACATACCCATCTTTTTACATGGGTTCTGTCTGTAGCCCAGAAGGCCCACATACTTAAGCAACAAGATCTTTTTATTGCTGAGCCATTTCCCCATATTCTAAGCTGGTTCTTTCATGATAACCCTTTTGTTGTTGCTGATGATGCTTGTTTATATTTTGCTTTCTTTGAGAGAAGTCTTACTATACACTCCAGACTAGCCTGAAACGTGATCCCCAGTGCTGTGATATGCTACTTGTAAAGTAGCCTACTATATAATAACTTAATCTTGTAGGAACTATGTGGGGCCCTCTGTGGCACTTTAATCCTTTCAAAAGCAATGTCCTGATTATCTAATTACCTTTTACTAAGTCCTCTCCTGTTAAGTTTCCATCACCTCTTTTATTGCTATGTAGGTGAGTAAACCTCTAGTACAAGAACCTTTAAGAAACAAACCATATCTAAATCATGGGAGACAGATTACCCAGAATTCTCTTTAAAGAGGACTTCTAGAACATGTAGATTGGCTTCTATGCTAGGTAACAGGCCAAGTTTATGTGTGTTCTTAAATTTTTTAAATGGCAGTCATCTTACCAAATAATACCAAAATTTTATTAATCACTTATAAAAGCATTTATTTTTTTAACTTAATATTTAAACAATCTATAATTTATTTTACTGACTTTTTGTGGGAAGCTTTACACAAGACTTAACCTCTTAACAATTTTTTTAGTGGTTGTTTTTAATTAGTTTTCTATTCAGCAAATACAGGCAGTTTGGTACCATTATTAGGCTCATCCATGACCTACCCCCTCCCCAATGGCCCCTCCTTATTGATGTATATGGGTCATGCATTGTGGAGTTAGCCTACAGTTATTGGTACCATAAATGTCTCTGCATATCATGCCCCAACATGTGGCTCTGACAGTCTTTTCACCTCCTCTTCTGCAAAATTTCCCTGAGCCATGTTGGGTTCATTTTTGGTCTGCTTCAGTGATGAGGTGTTGGGGCCTCTGAAGCTCTGGCTCTCTGATTTGGTAGGAATTGATTTTTCTCTGTGTTGGTCTCCTTCCTCCTTGTGCTGGTATCTGGTTCATCAGGAAAACAGCACCCTTGCTTGTTTCACCAATTTTCCTTAGTTTCAGTCGGGACCCTTTTGAGGTATGATGGGTGGCTCTCTCCTTAGGATCTGCATCTATCTGAAAAAGAGAAGCAGATTCTCTAACGGAGAGAAAGTTAGCACCAGGACAAATGAGATAACCCTTACTTTTTTTTTAAATTATTTATTTATTTATTTATTTGAGAGCGACAGGCACAGAGAGAAAGACAGATAGAGGGAGAGAGGGAGAATGGGCGCGCCAGACCCTCCAGCTTCTGCAAACGAACTCCAGACGCGTGTGCCCCCTTGTGCATCTGGCTAACTGGGACCTGGAGAACCAAGCCTTGAACCGGGGTCCTTAGGCTTCACAGGCAAGCTCTTAACCGCTAAGCCATCTCTCCAGCCCAACCCTTACTTTTTTAATAGAGAGTTTAATAGGTGTAGGCCCTCTTGTAGCCCATGATTGATGGTAGCTTGATATTGGAGAGTGGGCTTATGTTTGGATATGGTTCTGACTTGTTTCCCACATTTATGGAAAGTAAAGTCTGTTATATTATAATTTTTTTTTTTTCGAGGTAGGGTCTCACTCTAGCCCAGGCTGACCTGGAATTCACTATGGAGTCTCAGGGTGGCCTCGAACTCACATCGATCCTCCTACCTCTGCCTCCCGAGTGCTGGGATTAAAGGCGTGCGCCACCACGCCCGGCTTATATTATAATTTTTTAAAGCAGATTGATTTAAATAAACATCTTGGACCAGAAAAGTGCTTCGAAGATCATCATCAAAATTTTACATTTTCTATGTGAGATAACTCACACCAGGGGAAGCAAGGTTACCTGCCCGGGGTCACATAGGTAATGCGAGGAAGAGCCAGGCCCTGAGTACAGATGACCTAAGGTTTGTCCACCACTCTTTCTGCTCCATCAAGGTGTCTTTAGTGACTAAGTGGTGCTGTATTTTGAACTTCGCTTATTTAAAATAAACTTTAGAGCATAAATATTTTAAGGTTGGTTTTAACCAGGTCAGCTAGATTTTTCTTTGTATGCTTCTTCATGGAAAGGAAAAATCTTGTCTGAAACTTAGCAATAGATTGCAGGTGTGGACTTATAAGACACTCAGAATTTAGAAGATATTTTCCTTTAGAATTATGTAGTGTTTCCATTGTTTAACATAAGAAACTGATTTGAACCTACATGTAGGTGATGTAGCATGTAAATAATACTGGTACAAAACCATATTCCCTTTTCTCTCTAATATGTTTTTAATGCCATCAATAGTCTGTTCAGGAATATAGCAAAGATTCAGTTATAGCCTTGTTTGATAAATATGTCAGACATTATAACACTAATACATGGAGAAGAGTTTTCCCCTGAAGAGAACAGGATTCCAAGAAAACATTTTAATAGGAAAAGGTAAGAATGATTGCAGTGGTCTGAGGAGAGCCAGAGAGATAGAAGCAGACCAAATGCAAAACATTACTCTTTCAAAGTTTGCTTTATTCCAGACATTCCTGCTGATTCCTAGAAAGATGGGAACTATCGACATAAAAGAGCTACTGAAAGGAAAAATCATGCAGTATGTCTCTCCCAGCTTAGAATATTTTTTATTAATCTTCTGCACTTTTTAATACACTTTGTTTTGTATGGCACAACTTGCTTTCTAGCTCAAGGAGATTCAAGTCCCTTAGAGGAAAATATTAACCTTACTCTTTTCCATCCCTCCTGACAATTGAATTTTCAGCTTATTTCTTAATTCTGTTTCCTTGGTAATAGGTAATTTCATATGTGGCAAATATATTATAAAGGCACATTGCTTGTGTAATAATTACTTCTGGGATATAGAGGAGAGCCAATAACCAAACACCATAGTAATCAAGAATACAGGAAAAATGGACGGGTAAAGTTAACATGACAGGGAAAATATCTTAGAAGAAGCTGAATTCCCATAGTCTCAGACTATCTTCTCCAAGATAAATAACAATATGGGGAAAGCTAGTAACTTAGTGAAGGAACTTGCCGTGTCCCAATTAAACAACTTGTTACCATAAAACTCTCAAGCAAACAGACTTATAAGACATTACGAGTCACTTCATATAATGCACTGAGTATACATAGTTTTGCAATATTCCTATCAAAAATTCAAAACCTTATTCTGATCATGAAATATCACTGGACAAACATAAATTAATGAGTATTTCACAAAATTAATAGTCTTCAAAAATATCAAGGTCATGGGGAAAAAGACTGAAGAATTGTTTCACCCAAAAGGAAAATAACAAGATCAAATGATTGAGTATGATAGAAAGTTGGTGAAATCCATGTCTGTGGCTTGAATAATAGTGTAGTACTAATTTCCTAAACCTGATAAGTATGCTATAGTTGTATAATAAAGAACTTTATTTGTTTATTTTAGAAAAGGGGAGAGACAGAGAGAGAGAGAGAGAGAGAGAGAGAGAGAGAGAGAAGTACAGAGACAGAGAGAATGGGTGGGTCAGGGCCTCCAGCCACTGCAAATGAACTCCAGATGCATCTGGCTTATGTGAGTATTAGGAAATTCAACCTGCAGGTAAGCATCTTACCACTAGGCATCTCTCTAGCCCAATGAACAGCTTTTAGAAAGGCTACTCCAAGCCTGTTCAATGAGAAGCTCATCTCCTTATCTTCAGATGAGCGGTCGTTGTGTGGATTACTGCAAAATTTTGGAAAACATTCTGGTTGAAAGAAAATACTTGAAACAAACACTCTATGAGCAAACTCTGATTATACTTCAAGTACTTCAGACTCTTTATGGATCATTAATCTCTGTATTCACTTGAGTCCTCTGCCTAGTTAGTAGATGATGACGATGATGATGATGACGAAGATATGTGCTTGATGCGATCATATTGGTTCAAGTTCACTTTTAATGGATTTATATGCATAAATTCATTTAGATCTGTAGTCTCCTTTGGTACCCATTTTTTCAGTTGAGTAAACTGAGTCATACAGTTAAACAACTTAAGATAATATACCTCTTTATTACTGGAAACTGGAAGCAAAAAGAAGGAGGCAGCCTAGCTAGACTAACTTAAGCCTTAAGAAATATTAACCCATTATACTCTGTTGGATTTTGATTCATCTTTTTAATTTTTTTTATTTTTCCATTTATTTATTTGAGAGAGAGAGAGAGAAATAGATAGAAAATGGGCAGGTCGGGGCCTCCAGCCAATGCAAATGAACTCCAGACACATGTGCCACCTTGTGCATCTGGTTTATATGGGTCCTGGGGAGTTGAACCTGGGTCTTTTGGCTTTGCAGGCAAATGCCTTAACTGCTAAGCCATCTCTCCAGCACCTGACTCATCTTTTTTATACTACCTAAACCAGCAGTTATTTTCTCGTGTTTCAAAGATACTTTGAATATCTTCCCATTAAAATTAACATGCTTTATATTATGATCATTTATGTTCAAGTCCTTCTCCCTCCCTTTTTCCTTCCCTTCTTGCTCCTTACTTCCCTTCCTCCTTTCTTCCTTCCTTCCTCCCTTCCTTCTTTCCTTTCTCCCTCTCTCTCTTCCTTTCTTCCCTCCTTCTTTTCCTTTTGTGTGGGTGTGTATAGTACTGTGGATTGAACCTAAGCCTTTTAGTTTCTAGGCAAGCACTGTACGTCAGAGCCACCGAAAGTGTTTTCTGTTTGCCTGGTTTTGAAGTACGGCGTTCCCATGCCATCCAGGCTATCCTACTTACAATCCACCTATAGTTCCCTCTCTAGTGCTTGGTGCACAGGTATTCACCATCATGTCCTGTTAATGTTCAGGTCTTTTTAAAAGAGTATTATACTTTGGGAAATATTCCTGAAATTTTCCTGGTTTATGTCAAATTGATCTTTGTATGTTGGTGACTCCAAAGTCACTTTTATAAAATTCAGACTCCAGTTTTGAGTTTCAGAGCAATATGGCTACTTTAAGCCTGTTTGGAACTATAAAGCTACAGAAGTCAGCAGGAAAGGCCTTCAGATCTAGATATGTTCTAAGCTTGCTTTCTCAGTCAGCATAGCCACCTTCTAAAGCCTTTTAGTTCTTGCTCAGGACAGAAGCAGCTGGCAATTTCTTTTTCTCTCCCCAATGTTCCTATAGAGAAAGGTTGTTAGATGTTCATTCATACATGACACAAGATGCGCTGTGATTATTTTAACCCACACACTGCATTTACTTTTCAGTGTATCCTAAATTTTCTGTGCTTTCATATTATTGCAATAAATTACAAAAATGTGGTAGTTAAATATATTTTTCTGCCTTAGTAGTATTAATTTCAATGGCAATCATTAGTAGCAATATACACTTCCATAAATATGCATATGTCTTTCCTGTAGTTGGGGCTAAGGCATGACCAGAATTTACTAGGTTAGGTTTAGAAATAATTAGGAATTATAAGGACTTATTTTTTTTTTAATATTCAAAGGGAGAAAGTCTCAGTAGGTAAACAATAAATCAACATTTGTCTGGGTCAGTGTTCTTGTGCTAAAACATCAGCCAATCAGTAAGACTTTTATTTCAGTGGTCAAGGTTTGAAAACAAGCCAGTCAATGACAGCTTCATTCCAAATGCTGTGCTTCTGAGAGCGAGTAAATGCAGGTCAACCATCTCCAGCTTCTGAAAGTCTATTAGTGTTGAACCTCTAATGCTAAAGGTCAACCAATCAGTAACAGCCTTCATACTTCCAGAGGTCAGCCAATCAGGAAATGCTTCACTCTGATGACTGTTTCTAACACCTGATAGAACAGTGTCTTACTTTGCTTCTATAACCTTGGAAACATACACTCTCCTTTCTTCCAGGAGCTTGTCCATCACAAGCAAAGCACTTTTGCATAGGCAAAGTTGATACCTATTTGTGCCTTATATTTTCAGTTCAATTCATTTTTAGTCCAAATGTTTAACCTGTTTTAACCAGCTCTACTTTGCATTTGGATTTGACCAAGGCTGTGAGATTATCAAGCTCAGTCTTGTCCACTCCTGCCTCGGTTACTGGATCTGTTTTTATTTATGCATATGTAAATATAAAAATGTAAAATTCTTTCGAGTTAGGGTCTTCCTCTAGCCCAGGCTGACCTGTAATTCACTATGTAATCTCAGGGTGGCCTTGTACTCATGTCAATCCTCCTACTTCTGCCTCCCAAGTGCTTGGATTAAAGATGTGTGTCAAATTATTAAAATACTTTATGACTTTCATGAAGGCTTTTGTGAAAAATGGAACTGTGCTAGGCAAAGAAAAATTCTTGAAGCTTTTTATGCAGTATGATTTTTCATTCAATACTGAAAAAGGTAGGAAATAGAATAAGCCAATATGACCAATAACAAACATCAGATGAGTGAGTTCTTTAAGCTTAAAAAAAAATAAATAAACAGGGTGCAGGGGAAGTAAAATAATGTTTTCATTAAGAGATATCAGATGAAGATAAAATAATCACAGCAAAAGTTACCTTCAACTTTGTAAGTCATCACCAGATGTTAAACTCAAATAAGAGCTGCTACAAGTAATTTTATTCAGGATTTTACATACATCTTCAAGTACCATAGAACAACTTAATACACTAAGGAGAAATGAAAAGCCCCATTTACTGTCACAAATATTGTCATGGGTCTAACGTTTCACCTTTTTATGGTTCAGTCATGAGCACAAATACTGACAATTTGAGAAACAATTCATTCACATATATAATATTTTTTCATGAAAATGTCTTGCTTACAAAGCTATTGTAACTCCCTTCCATATGCATCATCAAAAACAGAAGCAAACATTTTCAGTCTCACAGTGAGTTAGTAATTATAGTCAAAAGAGCAGGTGAGTTCTTTAGAACACCGGCAGTGCTCAATGTTATAGGCCCTCAGGTGAGATGATATTCTAGAAAGATTATCTTTCTCTTTCATAGCAACAATGTAAGTATAAATTTTGTGGTGTGTGCTTAAAATGCAGTGTTTATTTAAAGTCGAAGCCAAGCTTTACTCATTCTACAGTCACTCCTCCCATATTCAGCGTAGAGCTACTCACATAGCATGTGATGTCGTACCCATTTGTATTACTGTAGCAAAGCATCTGAGACTAGGTAACTTGTAAAGAACGTAAGCTCATTTTGGCTCCTAGTTTTGGTGCAAGGTTGAGAAGCTGTCTCTGAGCATGCTTATGTTTGCATGTGCCAAGAGAGAGGGGATGTACGTGTATGTTTATACTGCTCTCTGTTTTTGTCTATATAGCCACTAATATTTAATTATAGGTCTTCATCCTGATGCCCACTCCTGATCCTTGAGCTTCCTAGAGGCTTTACTTCCAAAGACCACAGTAAAATTAACCAGTTGGATACATCACATTACAGGCTACAACACGTTAATTTTTAAGGGACACACTTAATCCATTCCATGCCTATTATTTTGACAATTAAATATTTATGATATAATTTTTCTTTTATCTCAGGATTTATTCTATTCAGCCTGAACTATCAAGGCATGTTTTGTAATTTTGTTTCTCGTTACCATTTTAAGTTCTCGTGCTTTTCAAATATTTTAACTTTTTTAAACAAATATAGTTGAAAGAATTCCCAATTAATTCTGAAATCATACTTTAATGTGAAGAAAATTATCTCACAATGTTTTGTCCACTTTTAAATAACTCCTGGAATGAAGCCTATATATCTTTTAGTACACCTTCAGCCATAGGGCCTTACAAGTTAAAGAGTGGAGGTTATGATCAAAATATCCCTTTATTAAAGGGGAACTAGTAAAAATATCAAGAAAAATAATGGAAATTGTATTTCATAAATGACAACATTGTTTTAGAAGGAGCAGAATTATTTAGGTAGAAAGGAGGGAAAGTGCCTTATGATAGATGATGATTATGAAATATGTCTTGACTACACTTTAAAGTGACTCTTACCCCAGAAGAATTTTTCTTTTATGTGGATTTTATCAAGCACTCTTCATGCAAGGAATAAGTGGGATACTCATATTTAGCTAAAGAAGCAAAGAATACAATTTCACAATAATGTCCTTTTTTCAACAATGAACACTATTTTTTAAATGTTGTAGGGTGCCTGTCAGAGCTATCATGTATATATCAATACATGTTTAAAAACCCAGTTTACAACTATTGTGCATGTTTTTTTATCAATAAATGTTCAATGAGCAAAAGAATGAAATAAATTGAGCATGAGAACTATAAATGTGAGTGTGATATGCACCATAACTTTGATAACTTTTATAGACAAATTCTTAAAAACAAATTTTCAGTGAAAAAGTCAAACCACCAATGAAATATTCACAAGGCTGTATTTCATATAAATAATGAATAAATGAATTTGGGGGTTAAGAAAGCTCAGTACAATTATTCCAAACCAAAATATGTCAGGCAGTTAGAAATGACTCAGATTTATCTGAGTGTGTACTCCTACCTGACAGCTACGGCAAAATTTACTGTGACCCCAGGAAGAAGTACACTCTTGAGAATCATAAGTGCATCAGGATTTGGTGGTACATTCCTTTAGTCTCTGCACTTGGGTGGGAGGCAGAGGTAGAAGACTGCTGAGAGTTTGAGTCAAGCCTGACACTACAAAGTGAGTTCCAAGTCAGTCTGGGCTAGAGCAAGACCCTATCTCAAAAAAAAAAAAAAAAAAAAAAAGAATCACAAGTCCAAGATAGTGGGTAGTGGGATGGCTTAAAGGCTCAGGCTCTTGCCTGCAAAGTCAAATGATCCAGATTCGATTCCATAGGACCCAGATAAACCAGATGCACATGGTAGCACATATGTCTGGAGTTTGTTTGCAGTGGCTGGAGGCCCCAGCCCATTCATTCTTTCTCTCTCTCTCAAATAAGTAAATGCAGGAATGAAAGAGCAGTACATTATCAAAAGACGAACACAATGGGTAATTCACTAAGTAGTGGGTTTGATTTAAGTGAAAGCCAAATTTGAAAGTATGGCATGTCACTTTATCATTTATTACAAGATCTTACCTGCTGAAACAAAGTAGTCCTCATATTTATTGATACTGTAGGAAAACAAAACAGAACATACAAAATTATTTTCAGTAGATATTTTCACTTATACAGAAAACACAATTGAGAAACTATTAGACATAAGAATTAAATAAGATCACTGAATATTAAATCAAATCACTATGAGTCTCCATCCAAAATGTGTATTCCATGGAAGAACAAGGCCAATGGTGAAATAATTTTTGTCTGGAAAATTGCCATACTGGGAACAATTAAATGAGGGACAAACTGAAACAATGATGAGAAATAGTTTCAGGACCATAACCAACTCTAAACAATCTCGTGAACAGTCACAGGAGAAAGAAATGAGAGGCTGTAGAAATAATACAGCCTAGTTAAGTTGACATATCTTCCCCACCCAAGCCCCTGCCCAGGCCCAGGTCTTTCTTTCTGAGTCCAGGTGAGGTGCCTTTCCTGGTTGCTTGCTCTGCTCCCAGATGGCAGGATGGCTGAGATTGTTTACCTGCCCTCACTTCCCAGTAGACTACCAGCCCCAGAGGACAGAACTAAGAGAGCCTGTTTGCATTTGTGTCTCCTGAATCTGGCATTGAGATTGGCACTTAGAAGTCATTTAAAGACTGTATGTGCTGGTTTTCCCCAGGTCCCACATAAGCCAGATGCACAAGGTGGCACATGCATCTGGAGTCCATTTGTAGTGGCTAGAGGTCTGGACGGTCTCTCTTTCATAAATAAAATTAAAATATATAAAAACTAAAATAATAAAGAATAAAATAACTGTTGAAACTTAAATAAATGGAACATGCTAAAGGGTACCAGTATCACATGAGCAAAAACATGTAATAGTTATTTGAATAACTTTTTGGCGAGTGACCTTAATATTGTCTCATCTTGGCAAGGAGCACAATATGGGTCTACCAACCCATGGGTTTTCTTGTTTTGGTCTTTGTAGTTTCATTAAAACCCTCAAAGTTTGCTGTATTTATTTTACTAGCTATTATTATGAGATTTAAATTTTTTAGCAGTAATAATAATGTAAATAATTTAACAGATGAATAGTCATGTAAAATCTTTTAAAATTATTTTAGTTGGTAAAAGCTCTTTAAAAATAAGAATAAAGAATATTTCAAAGACATTCATTTTTCTACTGAATATTACATCAAATTAAATTTTGTACAGTTTTCTACACAACAGAGAAAATTTCCTTTGTAGTTTTTTTTTTTAACTTGTCAGAAATTACTTTAGCAATAGAATTACTGACATGGTATAGACGTAATTCAAAGGCAGAATAACCATAAAGTGATATGTAGCTTGCATGTACACACAATGACAAAGGGGTCAAGAAAGTACACACTGGAACTCATTCATCTTTTCAAAATACATTTTTACAGACACATAGATGTTTACCAAATTAATGCTCTTCATCATTTGGTGTCCTTTCGTTTAAAATCTTTGCCTTCTGCTACAAGAATTTTTTTGTTTGTTTTTTTTTTGTTTGTTTGTTTGTTTTAGTGTATTGTATGTTTTAGAGCAGTAATAAATGCTTCCATGCCAGTTAATGTACATGAAAAGTTTTTTTTTTTTTTTTTGGTGGTGTTTAAGAAAACTGACTACTGTAGCAACTATATATATATATATATAGGTATGGAGATTGTCCATAAGCTGAAAAATAGAATCATATGGTTTACTTGTTCCACTCCTGGATATTTACTCAAAAGAAAATGAATCAGCACACCACATTACCTGCTCATCCATGTTTATTGCTTCACTATTCACAATAGCTAGGTTATGAAGTCTACTGAGATATCCATTAGTATCTAGATGAATGGAGATACACACACACACACACACATACACACACATATGTAACACACCTAAAATGAAGTTTTATTCATCCATAAAGAATGAAATTATGGGGCTGGAGAGATTGCTTAGTGGTTAAATGCTTGCCTGTGAAGCCTAAGGACCCCAGTTCGAACTCAATTCCCCACGTTAACCAGATGCACAAGGGCGCACATATCTGGAGTTTGTTTGCAGTGGCTGATGTCCCTGGCACACCCATTGTCTCTCTCTGTCTCTCTCTCCCTCTTTCACTCTCTGTCTGTCACTCTCAAATAAATAAATGAATAAACAAACAAAAAATTCTAAAAGAATGAAATTATGTTATTTTTAGGACTAAGGATACAACTATGAATCATCATTTTAAGCAAAACAGGCCAAACTCAGAAAAATATGATATGTTTTCACACACACACACACAATCACACACACACACACACACACACCATGAAAATAGAAGAGTGACTATTTGAGAATATCAAGGGGGCCTTCAGAATTGGGAAGAGAGAACAAGAGAGTAATAGGGAATTACTATGAGCAAAGTTACATGGTATGTACAAAGATGTCATAATAAAACCTGTCATTTCGTGAAATAAACATACACTAACAAAATCAAATATTTTTGTACACCTTTTCTATAAAGTATAATACAGAAAAAAATTGAACCTAAATATGTAGTCCACTGAATGCTTCATAAGTAAACCAAGCCTCATAAACAGCTTGGATTAAACACAGGGAATTCGTTCACTCTAGAATACGTTCATCTAATTGTCTGAAGTGTCACAAACCAAAAAGACTATGAGATCAAATAATAAGTCTACTTTGCCTCTTACACTGCTCTCAGAGACATATAATTTGAATGATGGTTTAAGTAAAGCTTCCTAGTATTTGTGGAAGGAAGTTAAATGGCACCATAGAGTGGGGTGTTTATCCTTCATTGGGGGAGAGTTAGGTGTTCATGCTTCATGGCAAAGAGTGGTTTGTCCATTTTTCATAGGGAATGGTCCTTCCAATATTGAGAAAGCGTGAGACATGATTAAAATTTACCAGCCCAAGTAGGCAAGGAAGAGCTACTATGGCTGAAATTAGTTTCCTAGTGTAATATATTAGAAAAATTCATAGTAAAGCTAGCCATTTTCTGATAACAAAGTTATATTATATTGGACCATTAATTTCTGATGCCATTACAAGAAATTGTGTAAGGTTAGACGCAAACTAAAGTAGCATACTGAGGAAAAAGAGGCATGTAGAATTGATTAAAAAATAAATTGGCTTAATTTCAGGCTTCTTACTCCAAACATAAGTTTGGCATAATTTTAGGGTGGGTTTAAGCTAATTTTCAACTTAAAATAACAAATCAGATAGTATGGCCTTCAACTAATTCTCTAAATATACCAGATTATAACTGAGGGATTTGCTGAAGATAGGCTGGGCAAAGGCAACATAAAACATCTGATGGAGAACAACTGGAAATATGAAAATTTGTATAATTTTCAAAAATAATGGGCTCTGTTGAATCTGCCGTATTTTAGCTGTCTATATCTGAATAGATCATATTGTATGCATTTCATAAAAAAGAGCAGAAATTTCAAGACAGCAAATTAAAATGTTAGTCAAGAGGTTCACAGACCTTTCAATACATATTAAATATAATGAAAATCAATACTTGGATATAACCCAAAATCCTTCAAGTCTTTGGCCTGAAGTTGAGAATCTTGTGTTATCCAAACAGACCCAGGCTCTAAGACTCAATTTACACAAGGTAATAATTCTAAACACCAACCAGTGACTTAAGTACGAGTTGAGTTTGTATTCATGCTTGTGCTAATTTTAGCATTGTTATGCATCCACACAGGATAGCTTGTACAAAGTAAATCTTACTTGTGTCATGTCTTGAGGAATATAGTGATCAAAATGGTTAGTTTAATTAATATACTTCCTTAAAAAGAAATGTATTTTGGGGGCAATTTCTCCACAAGGCTCTCAAAAATAAAATGAACATACATTAAGATTGTCCCCAACAGTTTCCATGGATGCTTTATGCCTTCTGTTTTGGTCTTTTTAGTAAAGATTGCTTGTTCTGGACAAAAAAGTCATATATGTATGTATAACTCCAAGGATGCCATCAGATGTTATTGGGTATTCAGATCACAAAAAAATAGGAGAGATATGCATTAATTAATCACAACTCAAGGAGATAGGCTCAAACTCAGTCTTATATTATCTCTGTGCTCCTTATCTAAATTTTTACCTAATCACAGCTTTTTTGAATACTTCAGTTTTACCATATTTGGAAATGAATATGCTATTTTATAATCTTACTTTCACATCTATGTCAGTAGCTGTAGCATTTACAATATCCAGGAAAAGTAATTAGCCAAAATGGATTAAGAAGTGTGACATATACAAAATGGAATTTTAAGTGGCCATAAAAAATACCCAAACATGAAATTTGTAGGAAGATGTACACAACATAAGCTGTTAGGTGTAAGCCAAATAGGGCAGGCTCAGTAAGACAAATAGTGTGTTTTTCTCTCATATGCAAAGGGTCAGTTATTTGAAGATATATGGGTGTTTGCATGTGTGTGTATATCATGAGTGGATCAAGATAGGGAGGACACAAGTTCAAGAGAGGTGGAAAATAGGATAATGGACCATATGTAATAAGAAAGCAAAAGTTGGTACCAACTGGGGAATTACAAGGAACCAGCTTAAGTTAAAGCATGGGGAAGTGGGGCAGTGAGAATAAAGTGTAATGACGCATATGTATCAGGATGCCCTGAGGAAACCCATTACTTTTTATACTAGCCTTAAATTTCCAATAAATGGATATTTAAACAAATTATATAAATAGAAAGATAGAAGGAAGGAAAGAAAGAAGAAATGAAGAGAAAAAAAGAAATTCAATTTAGCAGCAGTTATTCCTAATATTCTGGACACACAAGATGGTGTCACCAAGTTGTCTAACTCCACAGCTCTCTTTCATTGTACCTGCTGTACAGACGTTACTGGTGATTTACCCACACATAACCCAAACAAATATTAGAGTGAGTGGGTGAACCACTTATGTAGCTGTCGCTTTCTTTTCCAACCGGAAACATAAATAGGTAAAGATAAAAAATATATATAATCTTGATATTCTCTTCAGGTGCCTTGGCTTGGCGTATGAAGGAACTGGCTTTTTCCTTTGGTGGAATAAGAACAGAAGAGCTTCAAAATCTGTCTAAAATGTTTTTATTTCATACATTATAAGTGTTCTTTAAAAAAAGAATGTTCCGGGCTGGAGAGATGGCTTAGCGGTTAAGCGCTTGCCTGTGAAGCCTAAGGACCCCGGTTCGAGGCTCGGTTCCCCAGGTCCCATGTTAGCCAGATGCACAAGAGGGCGCACGCGTCTGGAGTTCGTTTGCAGAGGCTGGAAGCCCTGGCGCGCCCATTCTCTCTCTCTCCCTCTATCTGACTTTCTCTCTGTGTCTGTCGCTCTCAAATAAATAAATAAATAAAAAATTTAAAAAAAAAAAGAATGTTCCATTTCTTGCCTTCTGTCATGGTGATTTTTGTCATTGGATTTTAGATATTATGTATAGAAATGATGTAAAGTGGGCATGTAGCAGTTATCTTCTCATTGTTGGGACAAAACACCAAGTCAGAAGCAGAAGGAAAGTGTTTATTTCATACTTATAAGTTAAAGGAAGAATTTCACTAGGCTGGAGATAAGCATGACACCTATGTCATGTCTTCATACATCAAAGGCGGGGTGGAAGCCTCGAGAGTGAACCCACTGTGCACATTCAGTGTGCCTCACTGATAAATCTCAGGGTTCACCCCAGCCATATGTCTGCTCCAGGAAGGCTCCACCTCCAAAAGCTCCACCTGCTGAGGACTAAGTAGAAAATGATAAAACAGGAGGCTATAGGGGACAATTTATATTCAAAGCATTATAGGGTGTCAACAAATATTGGAAAGAATTTTTAAATTCCACATTGACAAAGGGGGCTTTTTGGTAATTAGTATATTTTTGACAGTCAGAGAGGAGATGTCTGTCATTGCTCTGATGATGGTAACAGCTAATTGCAAAATGACAATTTCTGAGTCAAATGGGTTTATATCTACTCGGACTTCACAGTTCCCAGTATCATTAAAATGGCTATGTAATAAAGCTCCAATTTAGCAGCTTGATGTATTAAATATTTACTATTATTGAATGAGTTAAACTGTTTTAATTCCAAAAGAATAAAACACAGAATCCTTTGCAATATAGTTTTTAATGTACTGAGTCATAGTGACTCTCAATATGATTAAGACTCAGACAATATGACTCCAGTGTAGTTCTGCTTATAAGCTGTAAGCTCATTTCTGACCCTAGAGTGTGCATTTATAGAAAATTATCTTCCCAAGAATTATGACTTAAAACGTTGATCAGCATTTCTAATGGTTCTCTTATTGATCAAAGAAATTCTATTTTGTATAACATAAAATATAATTTACTGTATTAATTATAACTCAAATTAATTAAAGCATTTCAAATTATAAGTTAATTATCTGTTATATATCAAATAAATACAATATATGCATTAATAAACCTGATTGTATAAATTTAGTAATTTCAAAGTCACATGGACATTTTTGCTTGCTGTTGTCTTAAGAAAGGGTCTCATGTAGTTCAGGGTGGCCTAAACTTGCTTTATAGCCTTGGTTTGCCTGGAACTCATGAGCTTCCTACTCCACCCTTACAGATGGGCTTATAATCATGTGCCACAATACTGGGACCACTGGAACATTCTCAAATTTATATAATATTACTGGAGTTACACATCTTTATCTTTGTTTAAATAAACTTTTCTATTTGGGGGAAAAATTGCATTAAAATGTATAGATAGTAAGAAAGTCCCTGTATAATCTGTACTCAATTTCCACTACTATTATCAACATGCATTATTATGGTATATTAAGCATAATTAATGGAATCATATTACAGCTTCATTATCATTTACCATTGCCCTTTTGGTATTTAGTTTCTGTTAACATCTATACTGTAACACTTTCTCAAGCTTTCCTTAATTTGAATGATTTTAATAATCTAATACAATGTAAATCTAATACTTTATATAGTGGCCTTGAATGGGGATTAGCAGATTTTTCTTAGATTTTTTATTAGTTATGGACATACTCACTATGTAAACAGCACTTGTTGGTACTATCCTTATCCTCATCCTTATCCTTATCCTCATCCTCATCCTCATCCTCATCCTTATCCTCCTGTACCCCTTCTAAAGGGAGCCTTTTCCTTGGGGATGCCAGTTATCCATGTGGGGATGTGGGTCGTGCATTGTGGGAGTAGCCATTTGTTATGGGGAAGAGGCAATGTCTATGTGTAATGCCCCAGCTTGTGGCTCTAACGATCTTTCCACCCCCATCTTCCACAAAATTCCCTGAACCATGTTGGGTTTAAGTCTACTTCAGTGATGGGCTCTTAGGAGCCTCTGGATCTCTGGTTTGGTAGGGGCTGAGTGTCCTCAGTGTCTATCTCCTTCACCCTTGGGCTGATATCACAGAGAAAGCAGTGCTCCTTCTCATTTCCCCAGTTTCTCTATGATGTTTTTATCATGATCAGATCTAAGTGAAGAGTTCTGTGGGGAGGACCAAACAAATGGTGAACACACCATCACATCATATCAATGTCATGTATTATCCATGCAGGTTAGCATCACTGATGCTGACTGTAGTTTATTAAAGATGCTTAAGAACATTTCATATTGCTTTTAAAATGCTTTAAAAATAAATGATACCTTAGTCAAAATTTCACCTGTGGGGAAAGAACATCACCGTGTTACCAGAGAGGTAATATTTTTGAAGCAATTTTTCATTTGTCAATGCTGAGTGCTGTAGATATTTTCACATTGCTTGTGATGAACTGCAAAGCAGACAGTTCATAGGAGGAAAGGAATTATTTCAAGCTTATAGACACATGGGGAAGTTCCATAAATGGTGGACGAAGCTGCTTCCATGCATATGAGCAGAGAGAAGCAAACAGCCAGAGAACACTAACAAGCAGCAAGCAGAAACACCAAAGCTCAAACCTTTGGACTGGAATTCTGATACACCCCCAGGGACATCTCAGGGCTTGATTCCAGGATCTGCCCCCAGGGACACCTCCTCCAGCTATGCTGCTGCAGGTCCAAGTTAGTTTTAACACGTGAGTCAGTGGGGAATACACATTCAACTACCACACTGAGCTTCAGTAAAACATTTTTTCACTTATAATTTAGAATTGCCCCAACTCTTCAGAGTTTGGAAATTCTTAATATAGTTTATTTTACCACATTTAAGTTAATATAAATAAAAGTTAAGTTACCACAGGTTAAGAGACTCAATGGTGGAATATAAAACATTAGATTATGATGCAATTGTGAACTAATAACTGTTTTTTTTGCTTACTCATTGAAATAAAGGAACTATCATGTCCTAATCCTGTCATACATTCATAAGTATAGAAACAAGAAATATTGGAGGAAGGGTTGGGGTGATAGTTCAGTTGGTAAAGTGCTGCCTTGTAAGCATGGGACATGAGTTTGATCCTCAGACCCATGGAGTTGTTTGTTTGCTTGTTTGTGTACTTTTAAATTAAGCATCGTGGCCCAATTTTGTCATCACAATACTCGGGGTTGCAAAGAGAGGTGGATGCCTGCAGCTTGTTGGCCAGCCATTCTCCCCTACTTGGGACCTCCAGGGCAGTGAGAGATCCTCTCTCTAAAAAGGTGGACCAAGCCTGAGGAACAAAACTCAAGGTTTTCCTGTGGGCTCCCCATGCATATACACACACAGATGAAGTATTGGAACACATATACATATATGAACACATACAGAACTGCGCATACACACAGATGAAGTATTGAAATATAGGCATACATGTGAAAACATTTAGACATGCATATGCACACACACAAATGAAATATTGAAAGTTGTTAATTAAAACTTGTTTAAAGGTATTGAATGGGAAATGTTTTTCAAAGAATAAATTATTGGATCAGATAAATCACTCAGAGTTTCAAGACACTTGCTTGCAAAGCCTGCTGATCCAGGTTCCCCAGTACCCATTTAAAGCCAGCTGCACAAAGTGGTAAATGAGTATGGAGTTCATTTGCTATGGCAAAAGGCCCTGGATTTCTCTCTAAAATTAAGTAAAATATTTTTTAAAAAGAACAAATTTGAAATAAGCAAGTGTGCTGCTTTCTTAGTTAAACTGATATCAGCACAAGGGTGATGGAGAAAAATACTGAGGACACTCAACACCTACCAAACCAGAGATCTAGATGCTCCTAGATACCCATCACTGAAGTAGATTTAAAATGGTCCCAGCATGGCTCGGGGAATTTTGGAGAGAGAGAGCAGAAAGATTGTTAGAGCCACAAGTCAGGACATTTTTCACAGAGATATTGCCCCCCACACAATGCATGACCCACAATCTACATGAGGTTGACCTGCACCTCAATGAGGAAGGCTTCTTCAGAAAAGGGACAGGAAGGAGGAAAAGGATGGTACCAACATGTGATGTTTATATACAAAATATGCCCATATCTAATAATAAAAATACATTTAAAAAGAACAAATTCATTTTAAGATATTGAGTTTTATACATAAAACACTTTTCTGGTATTCATTACAAAAGAAAAATTTCCATTTTAAATTGTATGGCCAGAACATGGATATATCATACCTGAACAACAATACAGTTGGCACTCTGATATCAACAAGTCACTTGGGAATTATAGTTTATGTTTCTATCATTGGGTATCAGCTATTGGCCAAAAGGGTAGTTGGAACTATTGATATGAAAATGGGTACAGTTCAAGTTTTTCTGTTTCAGTCATTAGGGTAAGTATTTGTGTGTGGGATCACTGCTACATTTTCTGGGAAAGTCATAATCTGGATTGCCAACATCCAGGAAGAACCCTCCCCATAGGTGTTCCATAATTGAGCGGTTTACATACAACCCTGGAACTAAAGGAGTTCCTAAAGAAAGTTCCTGAGGGCTGCCTCCAGTATTTGACTTCTGACAGGTTATTGTAAGAACATTATGTTTAGAGCCATTCCAAACACTAAAGTCCCTAAAACTCTCTGGAGATTTGTGATATTTCTAGTTGAAAGGAGTCCTTCTTGTACTGTGTTCAGAGATTCCATTAGTGATACTTAGATGCTTCTCAGAAGGTGAGCCCAAGTGTTGAAATTCATTTCCTTTTGAGTTCAGATATATTGATTCAATTTTAAAATGGAGCCAAAATCTTAATGAAAGTTCCTGAACCACATAACTTTATCTAATTAAAATTGTATTTCCCATCTGTAGGTAAAATAATGGGAATTATAAAAGCAAGCTAAGCCTCTGAAAAATCAACATTAATCCTAAGGATGATTTTGTAGTATATAACAAGGTATTTTATGAACTAGTAAGTTTTGAAGTGCTTCCACATTTTTTAGTCAAAGACAAGTATCATATTTACAATACTGATGTTCACAGAGCCAGTTAGCAGTGAGCCCATGATTCAAATCTCATTCTTCCAAGTGAGCATCTTTAACCACTGAACTATCTTCCCATTTTCAATTTCAATTTCTAGCTCAAAAACTTGCTATGAATAACTACGTTAAATCACATCTATAATTATTATTTTACATAGATGTAGAATATTTTGTGTATTAACAAAACTAACAAACTTGTATAAGTTAAAAGCTCTTAAATTTATGGCTGGAGAGATAATTGTTAAGGTACTTGCTTGTGAAGACTAAGGTCCCATGTTCAACTCTCCTGATCCTACGTAAGCCATGCTCACAAAGGTGAAGCAAGCACAAGGTCTCATGTGCCTACTAGGTGGCACAAGTGTCTGGAGTTGGATTGCAGTGGCTGAGACACTTGGAAACCAATTCTCTCTCTCTCTCTCTCTCTCTCTCTCTGTCTCTCTAAAATAAAAAAATGCTCTTAAGTTTAGCATAGTTCATAGTTTTTGATCATGGAAACATTAATTTTATGAAATAAAGTGAAAATTTCATACAGAAAGGAGAGATGAACTAAGGACTCCATTCGTGCCACTTTGTAAGCTCTACAAACTAACTTCTTGTGCATACTTTTCTACCCAATTGAACCATTATTTGATGTTCAAATTAGTTGTTGAGTTTGAAAGAAATGATGTCCTCTGCATTGAGCCAATGATCACTGGTCACTGAGCTACTGAAACCAATGTGAATGTTCCTGTCTCAAATGCATTCTAAAGTCCACGTTTATCCCTGATGGGTTTTATCCATTTTTATTGAATAAAAGAGAAATTGAGCCATATTTGCATTATTTTAGAAGGACTCAAAATTAAAAGGAAGTTACAGAAAATCATTTAGAGTAAAAATTTATCATTTACAAAGTTATAGAAATTCCATAACTGCTTCTTAAAGACTACAATATGTATCTTCCCTGCTTTAATTCGATGGCCAAATTCATTCCATGTTTTGATTTGTTACCTCTTTGGAAAAACTATCAAAGTGTACAGCTATTGATACTTTTTGGAGAAATTTATTTTCCTATTTTTACACTGTTTGTTAAATACTCTAATTTGAACTCTCTTGTGCTTGATGTACTTTTTAATTTCAAAGTGTTTTTACAAAGAAAACCCAAAGTGGAAATAAATTTTGTGCATCTTTATATCCCAAAAGATATTACATTAGCTATCTCATTTGAACACAGGCAGCATAATATTAGAATTTGATTCAAATAGTTCTAACAGTATGTCAGAGTATCAAGGGTGGTTGGAGAAATTTTAATGGTCACCTGACTGCCTGAGGTTTATTCCTTGGCATTGTCATCAGATTGCTGAAGCTTGCAAAATCTTGTCTTTAATACTGAATTCTTAAGTTTTCAGTAGAATGGGGCTTTTGAATAGATCCTTTGTCCTTTTGACCTGGTAAGTTTAAAATTCTTTTGTATCATTTTTACAATGATTTCCTCTCTCCTTTTCATTGCTCCCCCTATTAACACTCATGTTACTGATGCCAAACACCTTGGACTGGTCTTTGTTGCAGGGAGTTTGAGTTTTTCTTCATACTTCCTCCTCTCCTTTTCAGGAAATAAAGTATACAATTCTGACATGTGTATGTTTCCATGCAGATATAAGACAGATTAAGAGAGAGCACATCCAATACCTGAGTGTTGTTAGCTCATTTTGTTCTACTGAAGATAACTAATTCTAATTTCTTTTTTTTTTTTCTCCAAGAAACATTATACTGTTCTCTGTGTCTGTCTCCTTATATCCAAAGACACAGAGGCACCCAAGTTCTCAACACAGAAGCAGACCTAATATGAACCCAACATGGTTCAGGGAGATTTGCAGAAGAGGGGACAGAAAGAATGTCAAAGCCACACGTTGGGTCATGACACACAGAGACATTTCCTCCTACCCAAAACCTCACAACGCACAACCCATATACCCCAACAAGGAATGTTCCTATGGAGGGGGGAGGATAAGGAGGAGTGTAACAATGGTACCAACTTGACTGTATTCACTGACTACAAAAATAACAAAAAGAAACATTATACTGAAATTCCATTTTTACCATTATGCCTTAAATTATCAAGAATTATGTTTTGGGGCTGGAGAAATGTCTCAGTGGTTAAATGTACTTGCTTGTAAAGCCTGTCTGCACAGATTTGATTCCCCAAACAGCCACATACAACTGGAAGGGCTTTCTTACATATACATACATACATACAGACAGACAGACAGACAGACACACATAGATGCATGCACAAGGAAATAAATTAAAAAAATAAAAAAAGATAGAATTGTGTTCATATTAATGTTGGTTGTGTATTCTATAATAAATTTTCCAATCCCTTAAATTTCTCCACATATCTTTGGATACTTGATATTTGACATTGCTTCAAGTGCTTATTAATATTTTATTTTGAATTTATTTATTTTATTGATAAGTCTTATATTTATATGTGTTATGATTTAACTACCTTTTTTAAGGAAACACTTTCATCTGTCATTTCTATTGAATTTCTTTTTGTTTTATAAACGCTTTCTAATTTTCAAAGATGTGAGATGTGACTTGCTTTTCATTATAGATTCTTCCTTTAATTCAATGCTTACAAGTGCTTCTGGAACATATTGTATGTGTTCATTTCCTTTAGAATTTTTGAGTTTTGTTTTTTATATTTAAATACTTAATCTATCCAGAAATCCCCAATGTTAATCTGGCTGCATGATTAAGCATCTACCAATATAGAGGAAGGAGAAACAGCTACAGTAACAGATGAGCTATACCCTATTTTTGCCACCCAGTCATCTCACTGGATTACTGTACAATAATTCAGATACCAACTAGACCTGCTCATCTTGAAAGATGTCACATTAATAAAACAGAAATCTTGAATTCCCTTATCTAGATGAGAATGATGGAATCCTATCATCATCTCTGATGCCCACTTTCAAGGCCTTTATATAAAATAGATGTTTAGTGTCTTTCAGTTATTTCTAGATATTTTTATCTTTATTTTGTTAATTTACTTATTAGAGAGTAGGGGGAAAATGGGCACATCAAGGCCTCTAGCCACTGCAAATAAACTCTAGACACATGTTCCTCTATGTCCATCTGGCCTACATGGGTACTAGGGAATTAAATCTGGGTCCTTAGGCTTTGTAGGCAAGTGTCTTAACTGCTAAACCATCTCTCCAGCCCAGTCTTTTTTTTTTAATTATAAAAATATTTCTTATGGTACTACAAGCACCAGTACCTAACCTTTCCCTACCATCTCCTCTGCTGGCATTTCCTCTAGTCATTCAGGGGCTACGGCATCAGGGTGCCCATGATATCGTAAGTGGGGCTGGGAGGAGGGAAGGAGATGGGAGTATTGACAGTGGACCTAGAGGCAGGTGTCCGAGGTTGTAGTGCTTACCTTCTCCATGCTGGGAAAAAGCACAACACCTGACCAGAAGCAGCTTATGGAACAAAAGGATTTATTTCAGCTAACAGTTTCAAGAGGATGTCTTATCATGGTGGGGAAATATGCAGAACAAGCAAGTGGAGCGTCATATCTTGCCACAGCAGCAGAAAAGGAAGGACTCCGAGTGAGCCATCTCTGAATAACCAGGAGGCCTGACACTAATAAACTCGGGGTCCATGTATGTCAGCGACACACCTCCTCCAGCAAGGGTCCAATAACTTTCCCAAATTGCTACCAGTTTGGCAGAAAGTATTCAAAATAGATGAACCTGTAGGGATCATCACTTCTATTTACATAGACGTCTGTCAAATCATAAAAGAGGAATAACAGTACACTTTCCTGTTCTCCGCAGAAGGCACAAAAACATTAATTTTTCAGCCATTTGTCCCCATGGGCCCAGGTATGTCTACACTGAAAGTCTATTGAGGTAGGAAACCCAGCTCCTTTGGGTTGTGGGTGGTTTCCACCAGCGCTGAGGAAGCCTCAGTACCGGGTTCTCATAGGCCTAATTCTTGGATTGATTGACTAAAGCACAAGGGCCGCTGACATCTGAAATCAAGACAAGTTTGTAACCAAATTCTCTGCAGCGAAGCAAACCAGCCCAGAGTCAGCAGAGTCAACTTTTCCACTTGTCTTCACAAACAAAGGTAGTATCCAATGCCTGTGCCTAGTAGAGCAGACGTGCTACATTCTTCTTGGTTTGTGATTTGAAAATCCCATCATTCTGAGTGTAATTCCCATGTGTGTCCTTGCCTGCATGACTTTGATGTAATCTCTCCTGTGAAAACCTACTACTTGACTGCCAATTGGTTCTCCAACACTGCAAGTGAATAGAGAAAGTAAACTGTCTTCAGCAGTGTATATCATAAATGCAGAACATTTGTGCAGAGAAAAAAGAGCAATTCACCACTTCTGTTACCCACGATAATCCCCAACACATGCCGACATCTCCATTTCAGTTTCTACACGAGGGTAGAAAAAGAGATGTGAGAAATGCTGATTGTTTTCTTCTTTTACTATAGTGCAACCAGGCTCGTGTAATTCAGCGTGGTGAGTGTCCTTTGTAACAGCGCATTTCCTTGAAGACCACACTGTACTTTACTCCTGCAACCTTAAATACCTGAAACAGGAGTCTTAGTATTTGGTAAACCACTTAATGTAAATGAAGATTGGCTAGTAAACTGAGAAGGAAATGTGAAGATATATAGTGTGTCAAAAGCCATAGAAAACATTTTTTTCAGAGAAGTTGAATTTTTTTCTAAATCTTAAATGTCACTATATTTCAACATTTTTTTTCTTTTAAATGTATAGTCTATCATCTGTTTTTAGCACATAAATATCTGGTAATGGATTCTACTTGTACTGGCCCTCATGTCTCAGGAAAAGTACTCACTGTTATTTAGTTTGATGGTTGAATGAGAGAAATCTGGGGCAAAATTGTTTCAACAATTTCTCTGCTTATATAACTCTTATTTTAACTACTATAATTTATATAATATTTATATTGAGCTTGCAAATAAAAGAGAAGAGTATAGCATGACACCTCCTCTTAATTTACCCTCCCTCTATATGTGAAATATCCTTGTCAATCTGTTCACCATGAGATGGCATATTGGATGGTTGAGTCCCAGGAGCACATTGAACCAAATATTAATTCATATTTAAAATAAAGGGAGCTATTTTTTCTTCAGGAAACTGTCATTTTCACTTTTGAGCAGCAATAGATACAGTTAAAATTTTTTATTAAAAAGTTAGAAATCATGGAAAAATGGTATATATTGTTTAACAAATAGTAGCATTTAATAATTTACAAACACATTGCCTCTTATAATTAAACTTGTGGTTTTATTATTTGTTCTTAGTGCCTTGAAGCCAGAGCCTTGAGCATGCTGGGCTTGTGATATACCACTGAGCATATCCCCTGCCTGCCATTAGTCTTTAACTTGCCTTCCCTACAAGACATATATCTCAGCCTTCATGTCTTTGTTTCTGCATAGGCCTCTTGTATAAGGAGCAAAGGAGGCAATAAAATCTACAGGATGCGAAGATGGCAACACTGCCTCCCCCAGGACCTCAGAGCTTTGTCTACTTCACAAAGCAGTCTCTTGCCCTCATTGAACAACGTATTTCTGAAGAAAAAGCAAAGGAACCCAAAGAAGAGAAAAAGGATGATGAAGAAGAAGGCCCCAAGCCAAGCAGTGACTTGGAAGCAGGCAAACAGCTGCCCTTCATTTATGGAGACATTCCTCCAGGCATGGTGTCAGAGCCCCTGGAGGACCTGGACCCCTACTATGCAGACAAAAAAGTGAGTTATGGGGGCACCTGTGGTGGACCTCTGTGGGCTTCCTTCCACACAATATGTATATTTAAATTGAGATAAATGAATTCAGTGTCTTCACATTGTGAACATAATATTAAGTGGAATAAATATTAAGATGTTCATTATATATATACATATATATATATATATGTATATGTATCATATTTCATTAAAATTGTTTGTGGCATTGGTAGGCTAGATTGATTTAATTAATTTTTTAAGATGTTCAATATATTGCTTTGCCTTTTGAGATGTGGCATACTGACTCCCAAAGTTTCATGGTCATGGTTATAATTAACTCTTGTATGTACAATTTTAAAAATTCCTTAAAAGCGGGCTGGAGAGATGGCATAGCGGTTAAGCACTTGCCTGCAATGCCTAAGGACCCTGGTTCGAGGCTCGATTCTCCAGGACCCACGTTAGCCAGATGCACAAAGGGGCACACGCATCTGGAGTATGTTTGCAGTGGCTGGAAGCCCTGGTGCGCCCATTCTCTCTCTCTCTCTCTGCCTCTTTCTCTCTCTGTCACTCTCAAATAAATAAATAAAAATGAAAAAAAATTCCTTAAAAGTTTTAATGTAAAGAAAAACTGCTAATTTAAATGTTACACCAAACTAATTTTTGTTAGCTATTTTAAAGTTTTAACTACAAGTTAGCTTGATCTGGCTAAGGCTATGTAATAATGTTTGATTTTCATGCTAGTTTAGACTTCATCCATTGCATTTTTTTCCTTTATTTATTTGCTTATTTATTTATTTATTTATTATCAATTAGTTTGTACTCAGTGAAAACAGGCACCATTTTTAGATTCCTCCACGTCCTGCCCCCTCCTCCTGGCCCTCCTTGTTAAGGTATATGGGTCCTGCATTGTGAAGTTAGCCCACAGTTTTGGGTAGGAGGAAATGTCTCTGCATATCATGACACAATGTATGACTCTGACATTCTTTCCACCCCGCCTTCGGCAAAATTTCCCTAAGCCATGTTGGATTCCTTTTGGGTCTGCTTCAGTGATGAGGTGTTGGGAGCCTCTGTGTCTCTGGATATGTGATTTGGTAGGAGTTGCATTTTAGGGCATAATATTTCATTGCATTTTTGAGAAAGAACAGACATGAGTTTTTAAAAGCCCACTTTGTTGAGATTTTTGAATATTTATTGCTTTTATAATAAAGCAGTTGTACCCTTAGATCTTCTTTCCCCCACTATAATTCTGCTGAGGGTCTTGTCCTGGTGACCAAGAGGCCTAATCAGTCTCTGGGGGTGGGGAGGAGACTGCCTCAGGCTATTCTCACACAGCCTAATGCTCTTAGAATCTTTTCATCTCTTCTTGAGTGTTCCCAGAGCCTTGGTGGGCAAGACTGGGATCTGATTTTGTGTTGCATTGTCTTTACCCTCTGGATCTCTGATTTGATGAGGTCTGAGTGACCACAGTGTCTGTTGCTCTCTCCCTGGGACTGGTTTCCAGGGTAGCCATGAGGACTTCTGAGACTGGCTAGATGAGGTGGAGATGACACATCTCATGGTGGACAATCAGCTCTCTCTCCTCTCCTCCATCTGTAAGATAGATTTTTTAAAGTTATTCTTAGGGGCCAAGTATTAATTTTAAAGCTAATTTTCAATTTAAAGTAGATTGTATGTCAAATTACATTAAGACGACACTGGCATAGCCAAGGGAACAGGATAATAGAAGAGGAATTGAACAAAAAGGAGATTCTGGTTTGTTTTCTTGAGGCAATACTTATAAGTATAAATAAAAACACAGACTCCTGAACTTAACTCCCTAATTTGGTTTAAAAAAAAAAGGCTTAATGATCAAAGCCTGTTTATAAACTTATATAAAACTCATATAGCAAAAGGCCAAGGCAACATCCCCTGGGTAGCACAAGTGCTGACTGCTGAAAGCCATGATGTGGCTTCAACTTGTCTTCCTGATTGCCAGCAAAATCTTTGAGTTGTTTAATCATTTGTGGTGACTAGTTTTGCTTAAGTAAATTCCAAAGTCATTGGTGGTGTCGCTAACATACTAGCCAATGTAAAATATTTAATAATATTTAGTACTACTTGTATTATTTAAGAAATTGTCAGGAATATTAGCAAGCAAATAATTTTGTAATCCATTATAGTATTGTACTATGGAAACGTCACAGTTTAGTATTTGTCATAGGATTATAGTGTTTATATGGGATTATAGTATTATTACTATTATAATGCTACAACTAAAATCTGGGAATTATACTGATTAGAAGGATACTTCCAACTCCGCTATTCCTTAAATTAAAAAAAAAAAATTCCTGAAAAATCTCACAAATATTCTGACAATTACTAGCATGTTTTAAAATTCTTCAATGTGTTGTGGTAAAAATTAGAAATCGCTTGTTTCTAGCCAGTTTGCTTAAAATCCAATGTGGAAAAACAGACAGAAGATATTTTTTAAATCAATTTCCATTATCCACCACTGAATAAATATTGTGGAGAGGAAATAATATTTTGGAAACTTCTCACAACATGTGCTTAAAAAATAACACAATTGGGGCTGGAGAGATGGCTAAGTGGTTAAGGTACTTGCTTACAAAGTCTAACAACCAGGGTTTGATTTCCCAGTACCCATTTGAAATAAGATGCACAAAGTGCTGAATGCATATGGAGTTCGTTTGCAATGGCTAGAGGCCCTGGCATGCCCATTTTCTGTCTGTCTCTCTGTCTCTCACACTCTGCTTGCAAAATAAGTAAATGAAAAAATATTTAATTCATTAATGAAGGTGTCAAAAATAAAATTTTAAGTATTTGTAAAAGAAAAAAGCAGTTCAATACTTAAATTATGAAAAAGAATTGAACTTAAGTTCATGGGTCAGAGTGGCTATTAGCAGTATCAACTGTGTTGGACCTGCAGTGCATCAGTATGAACAGATGGTCCAAACATGAGGAGGAGTAAACTGTGGTCAGAGATGTCTGGGTTTGAATATTTGGATTTTGAGCTTCATCCTCTTTTCTCTTCCTCCTGCAGACTTTTATAGTACTAAACAAAGGGAAAGCAATCTTCCGGTTCAATGCTGCACCTGCTTTGTATATGCTATCTCCCTTCAGTCCTCTAAGAAGAATATCTATTAAGATTTTAGTGCATTCATATCCTTCTCAAAATGCTTACCTGAAGCTGTGCTCTAAGTTTTTACTACTGGGTACAATTCTAAATACTGGCTCATTTACATCTTAAAGACTTGGTTTTGGTTTATGGATTTCAACAGAAGTTGGCATAGACTCAGCAGAGAATTAGAAAATGGCATTTTTAACATTTTAGAATACATTCCTCTTATTGCATTTGCTCAAAGAGCCAAGAAAGCAGTGTATAAAATTATTTACATTGCTAACAGTCCCTGTTCTGGTTCCTTGACTCTGAGCTACCTTGTTCAGTATGCTTATAATGTGCACTATCCTGACCAACTGCATCTTCATGACCCTGAGCAACCCTCCGGACTGGACCAAAAATGTAGAGTGAGTGTGTGCCAGTGTATATTTTAATGTTCTTTACATTGACGTTTCCATCTTTTCCTATCAGGAAGTGACCTTCAGGAATAAACACTGTAGTTGATCTTCCCATGCTACCACCCAATTGCTTTTTCACTTCTTGTTTTCTTCTTGTGCTCTTAATCCACTGGGGACAGATCCAAACAATTAGATGTTCAGTGGTTTTGAAGGGGGAACTCATCATATCCTTCCTTGTTCCTAAACTTATCATAAAGCTCTTTTGTTACCTATATTGCTGTTAGGAACAATCTAGTAATACTCTGGGAGGATTTCAGACCCAGGTTCTCAATTATTTTAAGTGCCTTAACTTTCTGTGAGTGTGTCTGAGATGCATATTTTAAGATGTCCTGAAAAGAACATCAGTGTAGTACATTCCAACACTTGGAGTGGGGCTATATACTAACAGAACCTTCCTATAAATGCCTCCCTTTGATGAATCGTAGAGAATAAGCTGTATGAGGCTGTATTCCTGTTACACCTGATATTCCAGTGGTTGTTTGTGTTTAGGTACACTTTTACTGGGATTTATACTTTTGAATCACTCATAAAAATCCTTGCAAGAGGCTTCTGCATAGGAGAATTCACTTTTCTTCGTGACCCATGGAACTGGCTGGATTTTATTGTCATTGTTTTTGCGTAAGTATTCTTGTTTTGTTTTGTTTGTTGACTAGCAAATTCATGGAAGTATAAACGTAGAAGTATTCCAGTAAACATGGCACATGGAGTCTGATGTTTTTAGCATATTACAGATACATTTAAAAGAAAATGAAGGTTGTATGAAAGATACTCAATTATGGTCAAATATTAAATTTACCAAAAAGAGTATCTCCAGCATGAATGTGTGAAATATAGAAATTATCTTTCCCTCTGCTCAGCATTTGAGTTGGTGAAAGCTCCAAATGCTTGCACCACCTTGTGTAACTGGATTATATGGGTCCTGGGGAATTGAACATGGATCCCTTGGCTTCACAGTCAAGTGCCTTAACTGCTAAGGCATCTCTGCAGCCTGACACATCCTTTTTCAAAGTTCTACACAATGTGTGAGAGGCATATACACACACTCCTGAAAGAGTAATTCATTCTCTTTTTATTAACCTAATACTATTGCAATGCTCTTAAGTATATGAAGATATTAAATTAAGTGTTCTCACATGAGTTATCATGGCACACTAGACATAACATTAGTGCACCATATAGTTATTTCATATGTAGCCACAGTCTACCTTCAGTGTTCTTTTACTCATTATTGCTATTTTTGCAAATGATCTGTCAGAAACTTGTTTTAAAATCTTAAACCTAGACATTTTTACTGTCTCAAGTTATAAAATTAACCCATGTTTATTTATCACCCTCAGACAGTTACAAAAGGTCTTAAGATTGATTTCTAGTCACCAGTTCCCTCAATGCTACCCAACTTGCCAACCATGCCCCTGCTGTTGACTCACATATGACGTTGTAGTACCGCCTGATTCCGGCTGACGAGCAAGCATTAGAGCAACATGGGGTTCTCTTCTCTGTCTCTCCTTGTTAGTACAATTCAAATATCATGAAACCTACCATATTAAAGTATGTAATTCACCACTTTTCACTGTATTCACAAAATTGTGCAACCATCATTAATTTGAGAATGTTTCTTTCCCAATCGAAAGCTTTCACTGGTTAATAGTCACTTAGACTCCCCCAACCTCTTGAAAAGCTCGGTCTTGTATCTTTTTCTTTATGAAAGCATCCTATTATGGAACTTTTTATGAATGGAATCATTGAGTATATATTTTTTGTGTGTCTGACTTCTTTGACTTAGCACAATGCTTTTAGTATCTTATTGGGGATTAAAAATCTGCATTGCTGTAGTAAAAGAAAAGTAAATAATAGAAGCATTTAAATATTTTGTCATTTAAGAATATGGACCATAGTAATAATATATTATTTGTATTTTGATTGTATCAAATGAGTCAAAACAATGAAACAGATTAAATTATTTAAGATAGAAAAAAAAAAAAAAAGACTTGCAGCACTACATTTTAAAAAGAAGTTCCAAATCTAGAAAATACCTTGACTAATGGCACAGGTAAGTATTATAGACTCTACCAAAATTCTGAATAACTCTGATTTAATTCTACAGGTATTTAACAGAATTTGTAAACCTAGGCAATGTTTCAGCTCTTCGAACTTTCAGAGTCTTGAGAGCTTTGAAAACTATTTCTGTAATCCCAGGTAAGAAGTAATCAGTGTGGAGCATTAGGCCACTTGTAACCCCAACTGTTTGGGAGTTGTACTTTGCCTGTGTGTGTGTTGTCACTGTGTTTGTGTATGGACTCCCCTATTACAGATATGTGACAGAGTTTGTGGACCTGGGCAATGTCTCAGCGTTGAGAACCTTCAGAGTTCTCCGAGCACTGAAAACCATTTCAGTCATTCCAGGTGAGAGCGGGGTTAAACACAAGGGCTGACTTTGATCTTGTGGAGGAAAGACAAATATTCTCTGCTATAATTTTACTCAAATTTATTTCTGTTTTTTTCACAATAACTCTTAAAAGTCAGCCCTTGAGTTTAATCAATTGCATGGGACTTGGAGGATGAAGATGACTATTCGGCTAGTATCTCCACTTGAAATTTTCCCTCCTGTCTAAGGGCTTGTTTTCCTCTTCCTTATCCAGGAAGGAAACTTTCAATTGATTAGAATTGATTTTATTATAATCAAGAAAATAAGTTAAAAATATCAGCATGGGATATTGCATGCCATTGCAGCTCTCTCAACAAACCATTTCTCATTTGAAGATTCATTTAGTATGCATAAACAATGTATGCCCAGTTCAGTTTCATATTTGTTTTGGTGCCATTATAGAGAAGTGGTTTGCTTGACAAGAATTTATTGAATCAGTGATTATAAAAATTATGTTTACAAGTACTTGTAGATGTAGCACAATCATCCAAATTATTATGTGATTGGAAATAGTAACTATTTTTAATCATATTATGTAGTCTTAGAGACAAGGTGTAGAGAACATGGTGAATTCACCATTCTGAGATGGTAGGCTTCTCTCAATTAAATTGCTCAGGATGATTAGCATAATGCATGCATTTCTAGGAAAGCTTTTGTTTTGATTTATTTCTCAACCAGAAGCTTTATGTCAGTAGGAATGCCTCCTTTCTTCTGTTCCCAGGCCTGAAGACCATCGTGGGGGCCCTGATCCAGTCCGTGAAGAAGCTCTCTGACGTCATGATCCTGACCGTGTTCTGTCTGAGCGTGTTTGCTCTGATCGGGCTGCAGCTCTTCATGGGCAATCTGAAGCAGAAATGTTTGAGGAATGGACTGGACAATGAAACTGTACAGAGAATAATGCAAAATATGTTGAGCGAAGAAGAGTTGAGAAGTAAGAATGTCCCTGTAGTCGATAGCAGGTCACAATAATGTGAGAAGGATTGCTCTCTAATGACAATAAGCTTTCACTTTAAGTATTTCAAAGTTATGTGACTATACAAAATGAAAGCTGCAGCAGAGTGAGTTTTTAATTATATTACAAATGATTTTTAGAAATCTTCCTGCTTCATAGTGCTCTAGTACTTCTGACAACAGGAATATAGGTTACTTCCATAACAAGTTCTATAAGAAAAAAAAAAGGTTAATGTGCCAAGGAACAACATAACTCATAATATTAACTATTAAACCTACATGTAGGATATATATTTCATAAGTATAGTTTAGCTATATTATAATTCTAACATTTATACGATGTGACATATTCATAATGTAATTATATTTTATGCTTAGATTATAATTATAACCATGATATTTATAGTTAAGATAATAGCAATTTGACCAAATTATCAGTCTATATTTTTCTAGATTTTTAAAAACATTTTTACTTGCAAGTAGAGTAAGAGAGTGAATGGGAGAGAGAGACTAGGCATGCTGGGGCCTCCAGCTGCTGCAAACAAACTCCAAATGCTTGAACCTCTTTGTGCATAGGGCTTTTCCTGGGTACTGGGGAATTGAACCTAGGTGGTTGGGCTTTGCAGCAAGTTCCTTAATGGCTGAGCCATCCCTCCAGTCCTCCATAGGTTTTTATAAAGCAAAATAATTCACTCAACATTATAAAAACTATCTGAACTAGCCCACAAAAGTTTGATCAGTTTAATATGCTGTTTCTTTTTCTTTGTATGTGCATATATGTGCGTAATGTATATTTTGCCCATGTACCTGTGTGTGAGAGTGTATATGAATGAATGTGGACACATATTGGTGATCACAGGATGGCTTCAGGAATCAGTCCTTGTTTTTTCACATTTCTCGAGGCAGTCTGCTATTTGCTGTCATCTATACTAGGTGACACATAATTCTGTTTGTCTCTACTTCTCCACTCACCATAGTACTGCTACATGTTCGGCTTTATGTGGTTCTAGAGATGTGAATTCAGTTCATTATGCACGCACACCAAATGCTTTATTTTATGCAGGGAGCCATTTCTCCACCAGTATGGAGCTATTTCTGGTGTTATTCCTGCTTGTTAACAAACAATAGGATTAATCAAAGATAATTGATGTATCAGGACATTATCTGCATATAATCTCAGAAGTGTGCTGAATCCACATGTCTATGTTATAGCCTCTAACATAAAGCATGAACTAAATGCCCTGTAAGCAATTTCCCCCTTATGGAGAGTTTTTCATGACAGGCATTGATGAGAATGAATGATGAGATGAAGAATGTGCTTCATGTTGACACTTGGAATGTGCACATAAGACGTTGCCTAAATGAACAAATAAACATGAATTGCTAACTTGATCCTGGGGTAAGAGGAAAAAGAAAACAAACTTCCTAATTTACATGCTTATGCTGAAAGAAAATGGAGAGCAAATACCAATTTCCCCTTAGATAAAAATGTGCAGTATACATTAATTTTTATTTTATTTATTGATTGATTGATTGATTGATTTTGGTTTTTCGAGGTAGGGTCTCACCCTAGCCTAGGCTGACCCAGAATTCATTATGGAGTCTCAGGGTGGCCTTGAACTCACGGCGATCCTCCTACCTCTGCCTCCCGAGTGCTGGGATTAAAAGTGTGCACCATCACCCCCGATTTATTTTTATTTTTTTTCTAAATGTATGTTTTACCATGAAATAAAAAATAAACAAAACCTAGCCTATATAGGGAAAGACTGAATACAGAAGACACAGGAAGATAAAGCAAAAGACTAAAGCTACAAAACTAAAAGTTTTTAGTAAAATATTTAATATTTATTCATTTACTATAACACTATACCATGTGGTTAGAAATATCACATGTTCCCTTCATTTATTATATCTTGACCTCTATAGATTCTAAATGTGTGTGTGTGTGTGTATGTGTGTGTGTGTGTGTGTGTGTGTGTGTAGTTGTGTGCTTCCAAAGAATTTTATTTATTTTTGGTGTGTATGTAAATTGCACAGTACCCCATATGCACATGTACATAAAACAGAGGAAGACATCAGAGGTGCTTCTCTATCACTCTTCCACCTCAGTTCCCTGACATGGAGTCTCTCACTGAACCTGGAGTGCCCCCTCCCAGTTTTCAGTTACATTGCCTGGTGAGAGAGTCCTGTGAGCCTCCTGTCTCTGCTCCATTCAGCTGGTATCACAGGCAGTAATGTCCAAACCCTGCTTTTAATGAGGGTGCTAGGGATTGAACTCAGGTCTCATGTTTGCACAGTAAGTGTTCTTGCCCACTAATCCACCTCTCTAGACAAAGAATTGTACTCCTTAGTTTGGGTGTTACATACACGATGTATACAATGGGTAATCGTTGATGTTTATATTCAGTTCCATAAATAATTTATAATTATTATTTAAATGTAAAATTTTACTAGTATCATTATTATTACTTTTATTATAATTCTTGATCCCATTCCTAAATTCATAATTTGAGTGTTTTTGAGACCTTGCTTAAAGGAAAATATAAATTAAATTTGCAGAATTTATTTGAACCGAGCATAATATATGAATCTGGCAGACTTCAGAGCCAAAAGAGGTTCTGACAGCTCCATCTATCCACATAGTCAAAATTTGGAGACACAAAAAGAAGTAATGTACAGAAACAACTTTGATTGGCCACAGATTAGCATTCATCTTACATGAACATGGTTGGATCAGCTGGCAGCTGTGGTGAGATGAAGTTTAGCTTATGTTATTGGCTTGTTGCTAGAATATACTCTAAAACTGAGTTACAGACTGTTTATATGCTATATTAGTTATAATATTCTATGTATAGAGGCAGCTTTAGGCCCAATCTAATATAAATTTCTACTTTGGGTCATTCTGGTGGTTTTATTCAAACCACCATAAGCTCGTATATTTTGAATGCTTAGTTCCCAGCTGATAGCAATTTGAGAGGTTTAACCTTGCTCTAGGAGGTGTGCTGTCAAGGACAGCCTTAGGGTACTAAAGCCAACTTCTTGACAGCGTTTCACTCTCACTCTTTCTGGTGCTAGTTTCCACCTCCTGTGGCTAGGGGGTGATGTCCACCCTCTGAGCTACCTTCTTTCCCTTGCCATCGTGACAGGAAGCCAAAAATAATTCCTCCTATCAGGTGCTTTGGGTTGGATGCTTTGTCCCAGCAATGAGAAGATAACTACAAAGGTCACCACTCAATTCTGATAGGTTAATTGCAAACATGGGCATTGGTGAACCTGCCTATCACCATCACAGTGTGGAAGTTGCAATTTTCAATGACTGGTCTGATGAATATTTCTGTATGGTCTGTTTTTACAAATGTTTATATTATTTTACCTATAAACTAAGTCTGTTTCATGTATATTTGGTTGTTTCATTGAGTGTTTATGACTCTTAAGAGTTTATAGTACACCAAGGAAATTATTATGGTGATTATCAGGAGATAAAACCAAGACTAAAACAGGACTTCTCACAACTGAACTGATAAAAATCTAATACATAAAAAGAGCCAGAACCACGCAGGATGCTTTTGTGTTACTTATCTTTTTACTTTTATTAGTATATTAGTATAGCTACTACATTTGATCCAAGACTGAGAAGTGATTTCATTTATTCAGGGCCTCACACATACTAGGAAAAGTGCTCTACCTGAGCTATATTAAAGTATAGCAGGAGATATTAGTTACTTGTTTATCTATATACCACAAAGCAATCTACTATATAAAACAGATTTTGAAAGGAAATTTAAAGATGTTTGCTGGACGACAATAGCCTCAGTAGACTATGCTGTAGTACAGATAACTGTGTCTATATTTATGCCAAGTTAAGGAAGCAGGATATCCAGTTCACAGGATTGTGCTTGCTGTTCACATTCTCTTTATTCTATAGTTCGAATTCAGAGGAGAAAAACTAAGCCCATTTTTACAGATTGAAAGTGGAAGCATTAGCAATTGAGTATTGCTCATACAGCTGCTACAATGATCATTGTATCATTAAGTCTACTAAAAATAGAGTTGTATAGCATGAAGGGGTTCAACAGATTGTTCTCTACAAGATGGCATTAGCAGTCACCAGTAAGTAAGAACTAGTGACATTTATCAAAGGCTCCATTATGAAATCTCTGCAAGGTTGTAGGCTGCCAACAGCTAAGGGGTTAGGGCAATCTGTTAATTTCAAACATTCCAATTACCCTTTTTTGCTGTTTTCTTATTCAATTTCTGGCCTAATATAAGCACAAAATCTTCACTTTACAATTTGCACACTCATATTTAAATGAAGAACCCGAACACATGAATCTGAAAGCCTAACCCTGAGAAGATAAGATGTGCACTTTGAACCAACAGTCACACTTGGAATATCAGCAGTGAAATTTGCTACAGGGTGCACGAGAGAAACTCTTAAGGTCACATGAGGGTTGAAATTTCACATGACATATCCAACCTTCAGGTAGATTCTCTGCAGAAGCCATCACTTGTTGCATTCCAGTTGTCATTTTATCTTGCCATGCCCTAACAGAAAATATAAACACAGGTAAAAGGAAGAGGGACAAAGATTTGACCATGACAGAAGAGAGATTTCATCTATAATCTTGGGAGGCCTGTCTGCATCTATGATGCCATCTGCTTCTGAGGAGAAACCATGCTGCTCAGCGTTAACCTTTGTGTTTCCAGTGCATACACAGTTCCAAGTGTTAACAGGGGCTCTCCAAAAGCAGACTTGAAACTCTAAAGTTTCATTGTGGTGTGGGTGTGGAGTCCCTTCCAAGCAGTGCTCAATGGCAGTCTTTTCCCATTGGTGTTGCCCAAAGACCTAAGGTCTATATTCTGGATTACAAATGGCATAGCTGCTGTTGCTTTGTGAAATGTACTTAGGCATCTTGCCTTAAAGTCATGTAATTCTAAATTATGTCAGAGTTTACAAAAAATACGTGTGATTCTATTGTCAAGGGAACAGAACTTCATGTGACTACTTTATAACAGGGTAAGCTGTGGTTGGAAATCTTTTCCTATAGAGACCAATGTTAATGCCGTTAACAAAGGCAAACCACTTTGTTCAATGCCTACTGTCATTGCATTTGCAATACCTCATTTAGCTGTTTGGTAACTTTTATCAGTGGATATTTCACTACAAATTCCTCATGAGGGAAATATATTTTCAAGTAAGATTTCAGCTACAAGTATCATGGCTTTCTTTCATGGGAAGGGTTTTAGACAGCCAGAAAAGATGCAGAGAAAGTAGCATTTCCATCATTGAATATTCAGCTGACACAGCAGATACAAGAGGCATGTCACCACGGTGTTTTATTGTCTTGTCAGATATACAGATTTCACAAACAAAACATTAGCTTTAAAAGGTTCTAGCACTTTTTGTGAACTCAGCAACTAGTTATATATGTTTACCAATTCTTTCTGCTCTATGACAAATAAAAGAATGCAGAGCTTTTATGAAAGGAAACTAAGAGTTAGGAAAGAAGCAATATGCTATCCAGACTACCCATATGTCCATAGCTGATAGTGGCTTTACATCTTTTTAAACATTGCTTTATCTAAATTAGGCACAGAAAAATATTTC